>NC_138772.1:449863567-450128567 GCF_965119305.1 Pelophylax lessonae
ATTTTTTCCGCCAAATCACCTCAACCGAATGGTTTGCTGTCTCCCTGGTGCCAGGGTTTGGCATGTGGTGGGCCGGGTTGATAAATTACTGGGAGGGGCTGGGCATGACCAAGCTGTCTTGGTCCACATTGGAACCAATGACAGAATATATGGAAGGTAGAGGCTTCATAAGAACCAATTCAATGAATTAGGCTGCAAGTTGAAGGGAAGGACCTCCAAGGTGATATTCTCTGAAATATTGCCTGTGCCATGCAACACAGGAAAGACAGGGAGATTAGAGGAATGCATGGCTAAAGACCTGGTGTAAGAAGGAGAGATTTGGGTTTTTAGAGCACTGGGCTCACTTTTCATATGCTAAAGATGGTTTGCACCTAAATGGGGGGAAGGGGGTCTTTTGTGCTAGGGGAGAGGTGTATGGGAAAGCTGGAGGAGATTTTTAAACTAGGATTGAGGGAGAGGGTGAATTAGATTATAATGGGGCAGACAGGTCAAACAGGGGTCAGCCCCTATTGGTGGGTGGAATGGGGAAAGAAGGGGGGGGAGTTATGGCAGAGGATAAGAAGGTTCCCATGTTACAAACAACCTTTGGAAATGGTACTATTTGTACCAAAATAAAAATTATGCAAAATAACTGTGCAAAATGTGACAATGAATTAAAGTGTTTGTTCACCAATGCCAGAAGTCTGCCAAGTAAAATAGGTGAGTTTGAAGCTCTGGCGCATGAGGAGAACTATGGTTTAATTGGTATTGCTGAATCTTGGCTTCATTCTTCACATCACTGGGCTATTAATATTCCTGGCTATGCTATCTTTAGGAAAGACAGGGTAAAACGGAGGGGTGATGATGTCTGTCTTTATGTGAGAAGTGATCACAAAGGGAGTGTGAAAGAGGACCTGATCCACAATGGCTCAAAAGTGATATGGTCCTGAAATATTTTTACAGAATAAGGGTGGATAAAGCGCCTGGACCAGATGGCATCCACCCACGCATCCTATAAAAATTGAGCGCTGTAATTTCAAAGCCTTTGTTTCTAAATTTTTAGGGACTCGTTAAGGACTGGAATAGTACCACTATATTGGCGAAGAGCCAATGTGGTGCCTGTATTTAAAATGGGATCCAAATCCTTGCCAAGTAACTATAGACCTGTTTGTTTAACTTCTCATGTTGGGAAGATACCGGAGAGTTTAATAAAACACCAAATAGATTGAGTTCTTGCTGGAAAAAAATATTTTAGACAGCATGGATTCATGAAATACAGAAGTTGTCAAACAAACCTGATTTCTTTTTATGAGGAGGTGAGCAAAACCTTGGACAGAGGGGTGGCTGTGGACGTAGTATACTTGGATTTTGCAAAAGTGTTTGACACAGTTCCCCACACACGGCTAATGTGTCAGGTAAAGTCTACAGGCTTGGAAAGAACAGTTTGTAAATGGATAGGAAAATGGCTAAAAGACAGAATTCAGAGTAGTGGTTAATGATTCTTACTCTGAATGGTCTAAGGATATCAGTGGTGTACCCCAAGGTTCAGTGTTGGGACCCTTACTTTTTAATATCTTTATAAATGATATAGGGTCTGGGATTAAAAGTACCATTTCAGTCTTTGCAGATGAAACCAAGCTTTGCAGTGGAATAACTTTCTTACAGGATGTCTCCAACTTACAAGCTGATCTCAATGCAATGTTTCATTGGGCAACTATGGGGCAAATGAGGTTCAATGTTGATCAATGTAAAGTTATGCACTTGGGGGCTAAGAATATGCATGCTGATATGTGGAGGTGCGCTAATAAAAAAGGTGATCAAATACATAAACTATATAGTGACACAAAAATTATTCATAGATTGCTAAAAAGCAAAAATAGAAGCAATGTTTCTATGAGCCCATTGATACTCTGTATATGGTAAGTCGCCACCTTATTGTGTGCACACTGGGGATCTGCATGCAGCACTCGAGGGGTTAAATAAGTGAATTACCTTTACCCTGATTGCAGTCTAAAATCCTATGGACTTACCTGAAGATTTCTCATTCCAAGAGGCTTTTCACTTTGGACTTTTGTTCAACTCACCCAGCACTTTATTTCTTTTATCATTCTGGTTTAATTGAAAATACGTTGTTTTTGCAACAATTTTCTCATATGTGCATATAATTTTTTTGCTTTTTAGCAATCTATGATAGATTTTGTGTCACTATACAGTTTATGTATTTGATCACCTTTTATTAGCGCACCTCCACATATCAGTTTATATTTTATTCCAAAGGTTCAGGAATTCAGGTGCTGCTTTTACTATCTGGGTTTAGCGCATCTATACACCTACCTAAGAATATTCCACCTGAAGACGTCATTCTGACGAAACGCATAGAGCGTCATATCCGCCCAGCTGACACGCACATCCGGTCTGTGGAACGCACGGCATCCCGGAAGTGCGCGATCGCCACTGTATTACCTGCCGATTTTAACCTGCTTGTTTGTGAGTACCACTATATTGATTTAATAAACAATTATCAAACGGTACTACCCTATGTGAGAACTTTATTCCCCCCATATACCCGTGGATAATACCTAACTTTGAGGATAGTGTGACGAGGACTCGGGCAGGTACCGGATAGCACTCGTGTCCATAGGATCACCCAGAGAGACCAGAGGGGGACCCAGGATACTACCTATGGAAGGCTTGGTACCCCTGTAGGGGTGATTTACTCTTGTGAGTGCGGTCCAAGGGGTGCGGGGAGCACGGATTGATCACCTGAGTTCTGGCACCTTTACAGGAATATTTAAAAGCACCTGCACTGAAGTCACTTTTTTCTTGAAGATTACTACTGCACTATGTTTCTATTGTTCTATGGACTATTTATTACTGAATTATTTATGGACTATTTTTTGATGTGAGGTTTTGGAATTGCTGCTATATTTATTTATTTTATGGTGGTTTCAATTATTTATATTTCATATACCCACTGTGAGGGTTAAATTATTCCCAGCTGGTATCTTTTAGAAACTTATACAGTATATTTTGTAGTTAACATTATCTTATCACCACTCTTATCTCATTTATCACGGATCTATTTGAGTGTTATTAATTTATGATTAGTTGTGCTATTATTATTATTATGTTCTTAATTCCTATCACTTCTATATTGCACTTCGGATAACACTTGGTATCACATTTGTAATAAGTTACCCACTTACTCATATTAGTTGTAACTATTTATTATCATATTAATTCAATCCACTTATATCACTTGAGTTCATTATATTAATATACCGCATTGGTACTAGGTACACAATACCAGTATTTTGCACCTCGGCGCTTTATATGTCAGTTACTTGAGTGCATATTAACTCACGCACTTAATTGTATCTGTACTCCTTGATTGGACACATATTGCACTCCATTTTTATTTATATACTGTTTATACCTTCACATTTTTATTAGATATTTATTGAGTGGTATGAAAATATTGGCAGCGCCACATTCCTTCCCATATTGAACTCCAATTTTCTATATATCTTCGGAATATAGCTTGAAGGGGGCTGCAGCCAACATTTACGGATCAACTTGGTATATCCTAAGCGCGGATTTTTCTACATTCTAAGAATATGCATGCATCATACATACTAGGGGGAGTAGAACTGGGGGAATCCACAGCGGAGAAGGATCTGGGTGTTCTGGTAGATCCTAAGCTTAATAATAGCATGCAATGCCAAGCTGCGTTTTCCAAAGCAAGCAAAGTCCTTTCTTGTATTAACAGAGGCATGGACTTCAGAGAGAATGATATAGTTTTGCCCCTTTACAAATCATTAGTAAGACCTCATCTGGAATATTCAGTTCAGTTTTGGGCACCAGTTCTTAAAAAGGATATCGGGGGAACTGGAGAAAGTGCAGAGAAGGGCAACCAAACTGATGAGGCATGGAGGAGCTCAGCTATGAGGAAAGATTAAAGGAACTGAATTTGAGGGGGGATATGATCAATAAATACATAAAGGGTCCATATAGTGAACTTGGTGTTGAGTTATTCACTTTAAGGTCAACACAGAGAACAAGGGGGCACTCTTTATGTCTAGAGAAAAACAGATTTAGTCTCCAAAAACGGAAAGGGTTTCTTCACCGTAAGAGCTGTGAAAATGTGGAATAGACTCCCTCCAGAGGTGGTTCTAGCTAGCTCACTAGATTGCTTTAAAAAAGGCCTGGATTCTTTCCTAGGCATACATAATATAAATGGGAACTAATATTTATAGGTAAACTTGATTCAGGGAATATCCGATTGCCTCTCGGGGGATCAGGAAGGAATTATTTTCCCCTGCTGTAGCAAATTGGATCATGCTTTGCTGGGGTTTTTTTGCCTTCCTCTGGATCAACTGCGGGTATAGGATTGTGTATATGGGATAGTATGGTTGGATTTTCTTAACTGTTTTTTGCTTTTTATTGCTTGAGCCAGAATTACTTTTTTAACATGACTATGTAACTACATTTGTACTACGATCACTGAAAATGAAAACAAAAGAAATGATCAAATTTTGGCTAACAAACAGAATAGAGGGGAACCCTTCTTTTGGGGGACAACAGTTCTGGTGATAACAAGAGATTACCTACCACCTCCAAATTTGGCTATGGGACAGGAAGTGAAGGGAAATCTATGCAATGCAACACAGTAGGAGGTGACAAGGAACATATGTCACTGAGTGCAAAGATAATGTCTAATATTGCCCCCTCTATGGCTAATATGGGGTGATATTTTCAGTCCTATGTAAAAGGGGAATACTGTTACAGGTGTGAGTTTGGGTATCTACAATATGCCCACACATAGGGCAGTGCCAAATATAGGGAGCGATCGTCCAACTGCAATAACCAACACAACCAGCCACATTATAAACTATGTCAAATCTGCATTAACCACTTAAGAACTGCCCCAGGTACATTTACTGCGGCAGGGCGGCCCTTATACCCAAAATACAGTACCTATACCTGACCTCTTCCATCGGCTCTGGGGGGGGGGCGCAGGCGCTGCCGGAGCCGCGCACTTGGACACAGGGAGTCTGGTGCCCGCGATAGCCGCCGGCCACCCGCTATTGCTCGGAGGAATAAAAAAAAACGTGGTCTCCCTATGTACACAAGGCAGACCGTCGTTTTTTCAGACAGGAAGAGACAGATCTTGTGTTCCTACTAATCAGGAACACAGATGCCTCTCTTCCGGCAGTCAGTCCATCCCCCACAGAGTAAGAAAGCATTCCCTAGGATAGGAGCACACTTAACCCTTTGATTGCCTCTGATCTTAACCCCTTCCCTGCCAGTTTTTAGCACTGATCAATGTGTTAAATTGTCACTGGTCCCCAAAAGTGTTTCACTAAGGGGGTTCATTTACTAAAGGAAAATCTACTGTGCACTAAAGTGCACTGCAATTGCACTTGAAAGTGCAGTCGCTGTAGAACTGAGGGGGATATGCAAGGAAAAAAACAGCATTTTTGATTGCATATGATTGGCTGATAGAATTTAGCCGTTTCCCCTAATTTTAGATCTTCCCCCAAGATCTACATGACTGCACTTCCAAGTGCACTTGCAGTGCACAGTGGATTTGCCTTTAGTAAATCAACCCCTTAGTGTCAGATTTGTCCGTCGAAGTCCTGCTAAAAATTGCTGATCGCCGCCATTACTAATAAAAACAATACAAAAAAATAAAAAGTCCATAAATCTATCCCATAGTTTGTAGACGCTATAACTTTTGTGCAAACCAATCAATATACGCTTTTTTGGATTTTTTTTATTACCAAAAATATGTAGCAGAATACAAATTGGCCTACACTGATAAAGAAATTAGATTTTTTTTACATTTTTTTATTGGATATGTTTTATAGCAGAAAGTAACAAAATGGGATTTTTGTCCTACCGTAAAATCCATTTTTCTGATGTTCATTGACCGACGCAGCTCCTGATCTTCTTAACCATTGGTTTATAGTGCCCCCTACAGGAGTAAGACGGATGGGCCTCGTAAAGAATGTCCAGTGTGCATTCAATTAGACAATAATTTACAGCGCCGGAGAATAAAGCCACCAGATCAGGGACCCTGTTGTACACTGACTCAGCTGGATTTGGTTTTCCAGAGACTGCGGATTCTTTTCCCAATTGATCAGAATCTCCCTTTGCAGGGACCTCGTTTGGAACTGTGCAAACAAGGCTGCCTCGAAGGTCAACAATATCAGGCCCAGCACCCGCATGCAAGTCCGGAGGGATGACCATCTGCTGGACAGCAGGAGACGAATTGCAGCCTGCAGCTTCTGTAGTTTGACCAGAGGAAGGAGCACTTTGGCTAAGGCCGAGTCCAGAGTCAGACCCAGATAGTCAAATTTTGCGGAAAGAACCAAGGTAGACTTCTGAAGATTCAGAATCTAGCGGAACTCCTTCAGGGTCCGTATGGTGATCTCCAGGTTTTACATCAGCGGAGTAGGAGACTCTGCTTGCAGAAGAAGGTCGTCCAAGTAGTCCAGGACCGCGATCCCCCACTGACGTAACAATGCTAGCACCGGGGCCAACACTTTTGTGAAGACCTGAGGAGCAGAGGCGAGACCAAAATGTAACGCCACAAACTGATAATGCTCCTCTCCCACAGCAAAGGGGTAGGAAGCGATGGTGATCGGCACATATTGGAATGTTAAGGTAAGGGTCCTTGATGTCGATGGAGCCAAGAAAATTCCCCTGATGCAGGGAAGCCACCACCGTGCGAATGGACTCCATTCTGAACTTCTGCACACTCACAAAGCAGATCAGCACCTTCAGGTTCAGAATTGGACGCACCTTGCTTTCCTTCCTGGTGACTGTAAACAGGTTTGAGAAAAAATCCCTGAAAAGGTTCTGAAGTTGGAACCGGGACAATCACAGCTTAAAGTAAAAGGTCTTGCACTGCCCCAAAGAGAGCCTGGGACAGGCGAAGGAAAGAACCTTTCCAGAGGGTAAGAACGAAGCTCGATCTTGTAGCCGGATCAAATGACTTTGTGAACCCACTTGTCTTGTACCAGGGAAGTCCACGGGTCCAGGAACAAGCGAAGACGTCCCTCCACCCCAGATGCGGGTGAGGGTGCACTTTCATGTTGAAGGGGCCTTTTCCATGGGTCTAGAAAAGCCCGCTTTTGACTTGCCAGACCAAGATCGTTTGGATCCTTCAGAGGAGGCCCTGAAAGGCTTTGATCTGTTGTCAGTTGACCCTGAGGGACGAAAAAAACTTCTTATGATCTGAGGAGGGCCCACATCTATGACGAGGGTCCTTGCTCTTAGTACCCTGCGGAAGAAAGGTACTCTTCCCCCTTGTGAGACCTTTAATGATGTCATCCAGGGTAGCACCAAACAGGCGATCTCCCAAAGGGAACATCAGTTAAGGTCTTTTTAGAAGTTTGGTCCGCAGACCAGCATTTCAGCTAAAAGGCACGTCAAAGTGTTGAAAGAGAGCCAAGCCACTAGGGGAAGCGCATTTAAAGAGGCATCATAGATAAACTGCAGCGCCTGGACCAGCTGGTTCGCCAGCTCAGCAATGGCAGGGGGGAGTTGTTCTCCCTCCAGGTCACAATGCAAAATCTTAGCCTATTCGGTCTGAGTCTGCAACATCAGGGCAATGGTGAACATTGGCCTCAGTGCCGAACCAGCCAGGGTGTACATATTGCGGGCCACGGCCTCCGCCTTCCTGTCAGCTGGATATTTAAAGACCGGGGACTCGTCAACTGGAATCATGGTTGCCTTGTTTAATCTGGAAACCAGAAGTTACACCACTGGTGGAACAGTCCAATTCTTAGGAAGATACTCCTCATAGGGGTAAACGCCAAGCAAATCACTAAGGGACCCCAAGGGGACGCTTTGGCCGTTCCCACGCTTTAGTGACAATTCTATAAAAATAGGAGGGGAAAGGGAACACCTTTGCCGCTCTGGATGGCTTGTGAGTGCCAAAGAGAACCTGCGTCTCGGTCACAGCTGCAGCTGCATCCTCCATCTTTAAGGTCTCATTCACAGTGATAATCAGTGCATCCACCAACGCCTTTTCGTGAGTGGTTGCAGAAGCAGAGGATCCCTTCTCACTATCTGAATATTCAGGGCATGTGGTCGCAGACCCAGCAGGGTGACCGACCTCCGCAGGGGTCGAATCAGATTTAGGATCTTGTCAGGCTTATTTGGGGAGGTTAAATTTAATAAGAAGAAAATGAAATGTTATATTTTGTCTATATAGAAATATGAAGCAATGACATCCATTTTTGTTAGGTTACTGAAAGGTTAAATCTCTTTAACAAAAAGTGCCTTTTCAACAGGTTTACCCCAGACACGCTGTGTTGACCTAAGGTAATAAATAAATAGTCTGTTGACTTTCCTTAGATATAAGTCTAAGACGCTATACCAAGATAATCTTGTTTGTGTGATAACCATAAACATTAGTCAGTATTTTCTGTATTTAGATTCATTTAAAAATAAGATTTACAGATATGTTATAATCTTATATGTAACAGAATATTAACAATGAAGTATATACAGTGGGTACGGAAAGTATTCAGACCCCCTTAAATTTTTCACTCTTTGTTATATTGCAGCCATTTGCTAAAATCATTTAAGTTCACTCTTCTTCCTCATGAATGTACACATAGCACCCCATACTGACGGAAAAACACAGAATTGTTGACATTGTTGCAGATTTATTAAAAAAGAAAAACTGAAATATCACATGGTCCTAAGTATTCAGACCCTTTGCTGTGACACTCATATATTTAACTCAGGTGCTTTCCATTTCTTCTGATCATCCTTGAGATGGTTCTACACCTTCATTTGAGTCCAGCTGTGTTTGATTATACTGATTGGACTTGATTAGGAAAGCCACACACCTGTCTATATAAGACCTTCCAGATCACAATGCATGTCAGAGCAAATGAGAACCATGAGGTCAAAGGAACTGCCTGAAGAGCTCAGAGACAGAATTGTGGCAAGGCACAGATCTGGCCAAGGTTACAAAAAGATTTCTGCTGCACTTAAGGTTCCTAAGAGCACAGTGGCCTCCATAATCCTCAAATGGAAGACGTTTGGGATGACCAGAACCCTTCCTAGAGCTGGCCGTCCGGCCAAACTGAGCTATCGGGGGAGAAAAGCCTAGCCTTGGTGAGAGAGGTAAAGAAGAACCCAAAGATCACTGTGGCTGAGCTCCAGAGATGCAGTCAGGAGATGGGAGAAAGTTGTAGAAAGTCAACCATCACTGCAGCCCTCCACCAGTCGGGGCTTTATTGCAGAGTGGCCCGACGGAAGCCTCTCCTCAGTGTAAGACACATGAAAGCCCGCATGGAGTTTGCTAAAAAACACCTGAAGGACTCCAAGATGGTGAGAAATAAGATTCTCTGGTCTGATGAGACCAAAATAAAACTTTTTGGCCTTAATTCTAAGCGGTATGTGTGGAGAAAACTAGGCACTGCTCATCACCTGTCAAATACAGTCCCAACACAGTGAAGCATGGTGGTGGCAGCATCATGCTGTGGGGGTGTTTTTCAGCTGCAGGGACAGGACGACTGGTTGCAATCGAGGGAAAGATGAATGCGGCCAAGTACAGGGATATCCTGGACAAAAACCTTCTCCAGAGTGCTCTGGACCTCAGACTGGGCCGAAGGTTTACCTTCCAACAAGACAATGACCCTAAGCACACAGCTAAAATAACGAAGGAGTGGCTTCACAACAACTCCGTGACTGTTCTTGAATGGCCCAGCCAGAGCCCTGACTTAAACCCAATTGAGCATCTCTGGAGAGACCTAAAAATGGCTGTCCACCAATGTTTACCATCCAACCTGACAGAACTGGAGAGGATCTGCAAGGAGGAATGGCAGAGGATCCCCAAATCCAGGTGTGAAAGACTTGTTGCATCTTTCCCAAAAAGACTCCTGTATTAGATCAAAAGGGGGCTTCTACTAAATACTGAGCAAAGGGTCTGAATACTTAGGACCATGTGATGTTTCAGTTTTTACTTTTTTAATAAATCTGCAACAATGTCAACAATTCTGTGTTTTTCTGTCAGTATGGGGTGCTATGTGTACATTCATGAGGAAGAAGAATGAACTTAAATGATTTTAGCAAATGGCTGCAATATAACAAAGAGTGAAAAATTTAAGGGGGTCTGAATACTTTCCGTACCCACTGTATATAACTAACATACATAGATATGTAGAAAACCGTTATATATTATAATTGTTTCATTCTTGCTAACTGATATTGATGACTCATCTCTGTATGTCAAGAGAGGCTTCAGTAAACATTTGTAAATTGTAAGTTGTAGAAAGCATCATAACATTTTGTTTGACCTTGCTAGACTCTAGAAAGTCTGAGATGGTAAGCTCTTTGTCAATATAAGGTGTAAAGTTTATTTGAAGATAAATAATGCTGTAATATTCTGTGTACTGAAGCTAAGAGCAACACGATACTGCCATCTCTGGTGACTGACTACTACTAATTGAAGTCTTAGGTTAAACAGTCATTTCCAATATATATAGATATATATATTAAATAAGATATAATAAATATTAAAATGGTGTTACCAGATTTAATCTTTATTTAGATACATGGTGGATATTAAATGGACATGTAATAGATGAGAGCATGGATACATTTTATGTTATTTTATGATACTCTTAAATATGGAGATATCATCATTTAATTTTATTATACTGGTCAACCAAGAGGTGTCACCCAATGACATCACCAGTTAATGAAGAAGATGTCCCAGCCAATGGGGATAATGTCACTCCTTCTGGGTTTAACTTATGGTAATTTTAATAGTCCTTTGTTCTATACCATATAAATAGGAAAACTCAGATGAGAGGGACACATCACACAGGACATTTCACAACATACAATACACATACAATACACACGCTACTACAGCCATGCATAGACTCATCTATACAGACTCCATTTAGCTCCATCATGTATCTGAAATTTTGAGGGACACCAAACGAAACTCCTCCCTACCTAGCCACCATCTTGGAAAGGCAGCCATCTTAAGGACTCTAGTAACGACCATTCTAAGCTAGCAGCCATTTTAAATATGGTAAATATACTTGCTGTTTATTTGATCATTATTTAATATTGTTTATGTACTTTCTTAAATGTTTTACATTGCATATTCAAGGGTAACGAGAGTACAATCCCAGCCGTATAAACCATATGTAGATTTTTCTCTAAAAAGCAGATTTAGCGCATATTGGCGTATTAGTCTCACGTTTTGCATAGCCTAGTCTCGCTTCATCTGCAGTGGAGTGACTATCAGGTTGTGCATTGCGCAGACAATTGTGGTCTGATTATATAGAACATTAATTTGTGGTTTATACTATACCTGGAGAAAAGGTAATCTTGCTTTATTTTTACTTTCATTATTGAGCTACACATCACATTGCATTTATTGTTTGAAGTTCATTTTTTTGTAAAGTTATCTTTTTGTGTCATCTCAAGTCTGATCATTTATCGTGATTACATGTCTCGTGAATAAATATGTCTTATATATTCCATACTGTAGACTGTTTTCACTAAGATCAGTATATGCTTTTAAAAAGAAATTAATCAATAAAAAGAATTCGCTACATATTGATTTGTGGAAATAAGTTGAGATTCTCCTTCCGCACAGATCTTTGCTTATTGACATTCTGACAATCTGATGAGACAGATGTGGCAGAGGAAGGCTGGGGGCACTCTTTGCCAGCCCATCGCCCAAAAGCCCCCTCCACCCGGGACACCAACGACTCCAGGGTCACTGTCAGTGCATCGATCAATCGATTGATGGTTGGCACCCGGAGGGCCCCGCAGCCTCAGAGAGAGGATCAGGTGAGGAGACTCCATTAGTCACCAGGGGGACCCCACAAAAAAGTGTAAAACACTGCTAAGGGACAGCCCCCACTGCTCTGGCAGCACCACCCAGTTACAGAGCACCAATCGATCCTCAGCAGGTATGGAGAGGACCCCACAGAAACCAGGCACCGCAGCCACCAGGAGAATCTGCACTGCACGAGTGGCAGGAAATGAAAGGATCAAGGAGTTAGTACCAGGGGATGAGGAGGGGATCCCACTGCAGAAAATGCCACCCAGAAGGCTCCATAGACATGGCCGCCGCTGTTTTCTATGGCAAACCACTACAAAATGGCCACCGGACTACAGAAACATGGCCGCCGTGCATTGCAGCACAAGGCTAGCACAAAATGGTGGCCGCAAGCGGCACCACAAGGCTCCCAGGGACCCAGAAGAGATCCCTAGGTCTTAAAGACAAGCACAGGCAGGATGGGGGTCACTGGCAGGATCCTCCACCAGGTACAGCCCCCCACACCGCCTATTGTCCGTTTGCCGGAAGCGCCCTGCCCCCCGCCCCCACAACGCCCTGCCCCCACCCCAGGAGGTGGACCAGACCACCAACAGAGCCCCAGCATAAGTGGGGGGGATAGGATAAGGGGGACAGATGAGGGGGGGTGCCTGACAGGAAGGAGGGGAACCCAGGGGTCTGAGGGTCCCATGGAGGGACCCATATGCAGCCTAAAACCCTCCAGGGGGAGGGGGGAAAGCTACTCACCATACCAGGAACCAGGCGGGCACCACTCCAGACAGAACCCTACGCCATCGAAATGGGGGGCTGTTGGCCAGAAGGTACGCTGCGACTAAAGCTGAGACCCTGTTATATGCGACCTCTCAAAAGAAAAAACTCGCAGGAAGCCAGCCCGTGTCTGGTGGGGCTATGTCGCGGTCGACCTAGCACGGAGCGAAGATGTGCATGTGCTCGCTGGCAGGACTGGGTTGACCACTGGATCTAGAATATCCAGCCTGTCGCCTAGTCCAGCAGTTGATTGTAGATCTCACAGGAAAAAAACAGGAGAAAATATCTATCTAAAAAGAAAAAAATTGCCGGAACCAGAGATCCCAACAAGGAACTAGGTCCTTACTCCTGACTAGGCAGAAAAAAAACACCTATAGCAGAGATGGGGAGTATATCCCCTGGGACTGCCCATAGGCATAGCCAGACTTTATTTCTGCCTAGTGTCCTACTCCTGCAGGGGGCAGTATAACCCAATGGATAGGAAGATCAGGAGCTGTGTCTGTCAATGAACGAAAGAGAAATATTTTGTTTTTGTTTTTTTTTTTCAAGATTGTTGGCCTTTTTTTGTTTATAGGGAAAAAAAAATAAAAACCACAGAGGTGATCGAATACCACCAAAAGAAAGCTCTATTTGTGGGAAAAAAAGTACATCAATTTTATTTGAGTATTACGTTACACTACCACGCAACTGTCAGTTAAAACAACGCACTGCCGTATAGCAAAAAATGGCCTGGTCAGGAAGGGGGTAAAAACCTTCCAGAACTGAAGTGGTTAAAGGAGGTAAGTGAAAATTAGACAAAAGTATCATGCCAGAATTAGATCAAAGTGATATTATGCAGTTAAGCAAAAAACAAATTTCTACCACTGCTACCTAGTGCAGAACAGCTGTTTAGTACTTTCATTGTCTTATATTTACTTTGATACTTTTCACCTTTATATACATTTTGATCTATTCTAATATAATGTATTACCTTTATATATACTTCAATTTTCTTTGATATTATTTATTACCTTTGCACTGCTCTCGGCAACAGGGGTTGAAGCTTTATAGCCAAGCTGCAACAGCATGGCTTCTGCAGCATTTCGCTTTGCTGTCTTCTTATTGGGCCCAGCTCCAGTGGCAGTTTGTTCTCCAACTTTGACCTATTGGGAAATATATAAAAAAAACATTATCCTTTTTGTCATTTCAGGTAAAAGAATCCTCTACAGACCTAGTGACACCACCAACATTAACTTGTATGTAGTCATAAAAAATAATGACAGAGAAGTTAAAACAAGCCATTCTCACAGACAAAAAAAAAAAGAAAAGAATCCTGTGTGATATAATTCGGCACAATCAAGGGTGTAACTATTGTTTGGCATATCAAGAGACTGCTATTGCGCTAAAAGCTGTCTGGCTACTCTGTGATTTATGAAGATACGTAGCAACAGCATATGGCAAGTACATGTGGCTAAAAACAGAATTTTTGTCTTACAGTAAAATCCTTTTCTCTGATGTTCATTGACGGGCACAGCATCAGAATCTTCTTGACCATTGGGTTATGCTGCCCCCTACAGTTGTAGGACACTAGGCAGGAAAAAAAAAACTTTACCTTGCCTATGGGGCAGTCCCAGGTGATATACTCCCACTCTCTGCTATAGCCACTCAGTTTTGTAGGAAGCAGTGCCAGTAGAAAAAAAACAACCCAATTCAATAGAGGGGTGGGCGCTGTGTCCATTAATGAACATCAGAAAAAAAAAATCAAAAAACATTTTTTTTTCGTTCATTGACAAACTACTCCAGAATCTTCTTGACCATTGGGACGTCCCAAAGCAGTGTCAAACATAAGGGGCGATAAAAAAAAAAAAAAACAAAGCAGAAAAATTCCCAAAAAAAAGGCTAAAACCTAGCCAACCAGGTCATATGAAGCTCAACCAGGAACGACTGGAGCTCACCTGAAAAAACAATACACCCTCAAAGAGGACCAGGTCCTCTCAAACAGCAGCCTGCAAAACCTTGCATCCAAAAGCAGCATTCGCAGATGCCTGCCAGAACATCCACTTTGTAAAATTTTGCGAAAGTGTGCACAGACAACCAGGTGGCCACCTTGCAAACCTGCATCACTGCCGCCTGATGACGGAAGGCCCAAGAGGCACTAAGCAGCGGAGTAGAATGTGCTTAACAGTAAAAGGAGGAACATGACCCTTCATGGAATAGGCATCACCGTCTGTCTTTTCCATCTGGAAATGGTAGCGGCAGACGCGGCCAACCCTTTCCTAGGTCCATCCGTAAGGACAAATAGTAAGTCTGATTTCCTAAATGACTCAGTTGCCACTATATACACCCTGATTACCCGAACCACATCCAGAGAATGCAAGGCAATCTCTTTAGGATGTTTGGGCTTAGGACACAGAGAAGGCAACACAATGTCTTCATTCAGATGGAAACCAGAAACAACCTTAGGAAGGAATGACTGACAAGGGCAAAGCACCACTTTATCTCTGCAATCCACCAGGTAAGGTGAACGACATGAAAATGCTGCTAGCTCCGACACCATGCATGCAGAAGTAATAGCCACCAAGAAGGATACCTTCTGGGGCAATGTAGTCAGCAGAATCTCACGAAAATTTTCGAAAGGAGGTTTCTGGAGAACCGCCAGTACCAAATTGAGATCCCACAGAAGCAACAGAGACTGTACTGGAGAAGTCAGGTGACAAACCCCCTGAATAAAGGTGCGAACCAGAGAATGCGTAGCCAAAGGACGTTGAAAGAAACCCGCCAAGGTCAAAACTTGGCCCTTGATAGTACCCAAAGCCAGGAGCAGCTCTACACCTCGTTGGAGGAATGCCATAATTCCAGCCATCGAAAAGGAACGAGGGTGAACCCCCAGAGACACACACCAAGCAATGTAAGTCTTCCAAACGTGATCGTAAATCTTCCTAGTGGTAGATTTTCTAGCTTTTAACAGCGTGGGAATCACCTATTCAGACAACCCCCTATCTTTCAGCACCTGGCTTTCAACAGCCAAGTGGATAAAGCCAGCGACTGTAAAGCAGGATGAAAGATTGGCCCTTGAGCCAATAGATCTTCTCTGAGAGGAAGCCTCCAAGGGACATCGGCGACCAGCATCACCAGATCTGCGTACCAAGACCAGCGAGGCGCGTCTGGGGCCACTAGGATGACCAGAATCCCTTCTGCCTCTATCCCTCGTAGAGGTCTCAGCAGAAGTTTTAAAGGGGGAAAGGCGTATATCAGATAATACTGGCCCCCAAGGTGCCACTATTGCATCTGTGGCGTCAGCCAAGGGATCACGAGACCTTGCCACAAATCTTTGTACCTTCCTGTTGAGACGAAAGGCCATCAGATACACCTTGGGAACTCCCCACCGGAAACACAGCTGATGAAACACCTCCGGATGAAGTGACCTCTCTCCGTGGTCCAACACCTGTCGAGATAATCCGCCTGCCAATTTTC
The DNA here is from genome assembly GCF_965119305.1 of Pelophylax lessonae. Taxonomy (NCBI): domain Eukaryota; kingdom Metazoa; phylum Chordata; class Amphibia; order Anura; family Ranidae; genus Pelophylax; species Pelophylax lessonae. Next base: position 449,879,595 of record NC_138772.1, read on the forward strand.
CATCCCTGAAATATGCACAGCGGAGAGGGCTGAAACTAAACGTTCTGCCCACCTTAGAATGGCGGCTACTTCCCGAGCCGCCAGGACACTTTTGGTGCCCCCTAGATAATTGAAATACGCCACGGCCGTGGCATTGTCAGACTGAATTCTTGCCGGACACCCCTGAAGACGACATGGTCAATGGGCTGTATTGCCTGAAGTTCCAGAATATTGATCGGTACTCTGGATTCTTCCAGAGTCCAGACCCCCTGAGCACAATCCGTGCCCAAGACGCCGCCCCACCCGGACAGGCTGGCATCCTGTGAGAATAAATCACATCAAAAGGAAGCATTCATGTGTCGGCTTTTCTTGTTACTTGTAGGCTGGCATCCGTGGTGACCACTGTCCAGTACAGGGGAAGGAAGGATTTGCCCTGTCGAAGCGCCGGAGAGCGAAGCCACCAAATCAGGGACCCTCTCGTACCCTGGCTCAACAGAATCAGATTGTCTAGAGACTGTGGATTCTTGTCCCACTTGGCAAGAATCTCTCTCTGCAGAGGTCTCTTGTGGAACTGTGCAAACAGAACCACCTCAAAAGGTAGACACCATCAGGCCCAGCACCCGCATGCAAGTCCTGAGAGATGACCGTCTGCTGGACAACAGGAGCCGAATCGCAAACTGCAGCTTTTGGAGTTTTTCCCCTCTTAAGAAACTCCCTGGGTCCAGAGTTAGACCCAAATAGTCCAACTTGGTGGAAGGAACCAGAGCTGATTTTTAGAAATTCAATTTCCAACTGAACTCCTGCAGAGTCTGCACAGTAATATCCAGTAATATCCAGTAATATCCAGGTTGTCCTTTAGAGCTTGCAGGAGAAGATCGTCCAGGTATCCCATTACCGCAATCCCCCGCTGTTGCAACAATGCTAACACGGGCCAACACCTTTGTGAATACCCAAGGAGCTGAGGTGAGACCAAAGGGTAATACCACAAATTTATAATGCTCCTCGCCCAGGGCAAAGCAGAGGAAATGCTGATGCCCAACATATATTGGGATAAGAATGTAAGCGTCCTTGATATCGATAGAAGCCAGCAGATCCCCTTAACCACTTCCCGCCCGCCCTATTACAGATTGACGGCGGGAATGTGGTTGAGTTATCCTGACCGGACGTCATATGACGGCGGCAGGATAACTCCGCTCTGGGCGCCCCCCGGGGGCGCGCAGAGCGGCGATCGGTGATGCGAGGTGTCAGTCTGACACCCTGCATCTCCGATCTCGGTAAAGAGCCTCTGACGGAGGCTCTTTACCATGTGATCAGCCGTGTCCAATCACGGCTGGTCACATAGTAAATAGGAACAGCCGTTGATCGGCTTTCCTTAGTTCGTGCCTGACAGGCACGAGTAAAGGAGCGCCGATCGGCGGCTCCCCTGACAGGGGGGGGGGTCGGCACTGGTAATCAGATCATTGATTACCAGTGCAGACCCTCGGGGGGGGGATGCCACTAGATCCACCAGGGATGCCCACTATGACCCCAGGGATGCCCACTATGACCCCAGGGATGCCCACTATGGCCACCAGGGATGGCAATCAGGGCTCAGGGAGCCCCCCATTGCCCTCCCCATCAGTGATGCCCACCAGTGTCCTCCCTATCAGTGCTGCCCACAAGTGCCCATCACTGCCATCCTTTAGTGTCGCCCACCAGTGCCCATTATTGCCCACCAGTGCCGCCTATCAGTGCCCATTAGTGCCCATCAGTGCCGCCTGTCAGTGCCGATCAGTGCCGCCCATCAGTGCCCATCAGTGCCCACCAGTGCCGCCTATCAGTGCCCATTAGTGCCCGTCAGTGCCACCTATCAATGCCCGTCAGTGCCACCTATCAGTGTCCATCAATGCCGCCTATCAGTGCCCAGCAGTGCCGCCTATCAGTGCCCACCAATGCTGCATATCTGTGCTACCTATCAGTGCCACATATCAGTGCCTATCAGTGCCGCATATCAGTGCCGCCTATCAGTGCCACCTATCAGTGCCACCCCATCAGTGCCACCCCATCAGTGCCACCCCATCAGTGCCTCCTCATCAGTGCCTGTCAGTGCAGTCTCATCAGTGCTCATCAGTGCAGGAAAAAAATTATTTATTTACAAAATTGTATAACATAAACAAAATTTTTTTTTTTTTTTTTTAAACTTTTCGGTCTTTTTTTATTTGTTTAGCAAAAAGTAAAAATCGCAGAGGTGATCAAATACCACCAAAAGAAAGCTCTATTTGTGGGGGGAAAATGACATAAATTTGGTGAAGGTACAGTGTTGCATGACCGCGCAATTGTCATTCAAAATGCAACAGCGCTAAAAGGGGAAAATTGGCCTGGGCGGGAAGGGAGGGAAGTGCCCAGTATTAAAGTGGTTAATGAAGGGATGCCACTACCATACGAATGGACTTCATGCAAAAATTCTGTACCCGCACTAAGCAGTTCAGGGCCTTGTGGTCCAGAATAGGACAAATTTTGCCTACCTACCTAGGAACTGTAAACAAGTTTGAATAAAAAGCTTGAAAGCGTTCCGAGTTTGGAACTGGTACAATCACCCCTTTGTAGTAGCAAATCGTGCACCACCCTGAAGAGACCTTGCAGGTGGTCTGGGGGCAAACGCAGGTTGAGAGGAAAGAACCTCTCTGGAAGATAAGACCGAAATTCGATCTTGTAACCGGACCGAATCAGATCGTGATCCCACCTGTCTTGAATCAGGGAGGTCCACGGGCCCGGAAACAAGCGAAGACGTCCCCCCTCCCCAGATATGGTTGAAGGCTCCCTTCAGGCAGAACAGGGCTTGTCTGCAGGTCGGAAAGGACCCACTCTCGGCTTACCAGACCAGGGCCTTTTGGAACCCCTGGAGGAGGTCCTATTGCATTTTGGCCGCTTTTGAACCAACAAAAAAGGACCACGTCTGCGACGAGACTCCTTGCCCCTGGAAGCCAGTGGAAAAAAAGAGTACTCTTCCCTCCTATAAGACCCTTAATGATCTCATCCAGGAAAGACCCAAACAAGCGATTCCCCCACAAAGGGAAGATCCGATAAAACCTTCTTGGAATCCTGGTCCGCAGACCAGCATTTCAGCCATATCATGCGCCGAAGGACCACTGCTGTCATGGACAGCCTAGAAACCAGGGGAGCTGCATCCAGGGAGGCATCACAGATAAACTGCAACCACTGGGCCAACTGGTCCACCAGCTCTGCAAAGGCAGGGGGAAGCCGTTCCCCCTCCAAATCCTGGCGCAAAAGCTTTGCACATTCCGTTAAGGTCTGAGGCACCAAGGCTATGGTGAATACCGGCCTAAGGACCAAACCGGCCATGGTAAACATATGTCGGACCAAACTCTCGGCTCCCCTGTCAAAAGGGTCTTTAAAAGATGAAGACTCCCCCACCGACATTTGAGTGGATTCATTCAGCCTGGAAACCTGAGAATCCACCACAGGTAGGAACGTCCACTTCTTTAACAGGGATTCTTCAAAAGGATACCTTCTAGCGAAATGCTTAGGAACCTCGATATTGCGTTTAGGGGAACCCCATTGATTTGAGGCAATTTTGTCAAAATAGGAGGGAAAGGGGAAAACCTTTGCCGCTTTTGAGGATCTGTGGGTACCGAAGGGAACCGGCGCCTCCACTGCATCCTCCATTTTTAAAGTTTCCCGCACGGATACAATCAGTGCAACAACCAGCGCCTTTTCATGCGTGGCTGTAGTAGAAGCGGAATCATCCTCACTTTCAGAGCACTCTCGGTGTGTGTGGACGCAGAACCAGCAGGATGACTCGTATCCGCGGTGGCCAGATCAGACTCAGAGACTGAGGAGGCAGGTAAAGGCGGGGGACACTTTTTGCTAGTCCGTTTATCCAGGAACATATCAACCTTGGACACTAAGGACTCCAGCACTGTCGCCATTGCAGACAGGGTGGACTGGGACCCAGAAGGGTCCGCAGCCTCTGAGAGGGGATCAGGTGGTGAAATATACTCCGGGGACTCCATGGTTACCCAGGGGAAACACACAAGCAAAAAAAAAAAAAAACACTGCTAAGTGACCCCCTGCCGCCGCACTAGCGGTACCACAAGTCCCAGCACAACCAGCAGATGCTATAGCAGAGAGAGGGAGAGCTGCAAGGCACCCACAGGGACTCACCACCACTGTCTGGCACAGAGAAGAACCCAGGAGTCAGCACTACAGGATAAGGAGGGGCTCCCACCACTGATCATCGCCCATAAGGCTCCAAAAACATGGCCGCTGCTATTTGACAATGGGAAACCACAAGAAAATGGCCACCGGACTACACAAACATGGATGCCGAAGACAGCCAGCCATCCACAACAAAATAGAGGCTTCACACGGCTCCTGGGACCCAAAGGGGGCCCCAGCAGAAGCCCCCACCAGGACAACATTGCCTTAAAACTGCATGTTCAGCTGTCGGCAGCACCCCCTGGCTCCCCACGGACAGATATGGCCATCCCCTGGGGGGGGAAGTGAGGGGGGGAGCTAGGTATAGGAAGATAGGGGGTGGTTCACAGGGGACCCTGACATAAGGGGGGTATGCTTTATGGGAAGGAAGGGAACCCGGGGGTCTGACCATCCCAGGGAGAGGCCCACGTCCAGTCCAAAAGCCACCAGGGAAAAAGGGGGGACACTACTTATCACACTTAGAAACAAGGTGGGCACCGCTCCAGGCAGACCACTGAACCATCAGAATGGGGGTGCTGCATCGTATGAGTCCTCGCGAGACGTTTTACTCACAGGGCCAGTGCCCATCCAGTGGGGCTATGTCACGGCCATCCAAGCGTGGAGCTAAGGCCTGCACACGCTCCCTGGCCGGACTGGGGAGACTGTAAGGATCTAAAATATCCAGTCCATTGCCCAGTTCAGCAGTTGATTGTAGTTTTCACAGGAACAGAAAATAATAAGAGGAAAAAATTCCATTTAAAAAATGAAAAAAATGCTAGGACCAGAGATCCCAGCAAGTCACTAGGTCCTTACTCCTGACTAGGCAGAAAAAAACTGAGTGCCTATAGTAGAGAGTCGCAGTATATCCCCTAGGACTGCCTCATAGGCGTGGTAAAGTTTTTTCCTGCCTAATGTTCTACTCCCATAGGGGGCAGCATAACCCAATGGTCAAGAAGATTCTGGAGCTGTGTCCATCAATGAAAGAAAGAGAAATTATGTATTTATGATTTGGGAACATCTACATGATTGCTATAAAAGTAATTCTTATTTTGTATCAATAGAAATTAGATTACAAGGATATGGTTTATTTAATTTCTGAAGGTTAAATAGATAGCCCAGTGCTCCTCAAACTGCCAACAAAGGTCAGACAACATAAGCCTGAACCGTCAGATCCCTGTATACTGCCAACCTATATGTGTACTTTATGTGTGTTAGACAATAAACCATTGCAATGCTGGTAAATTTCCTGCAAAAACTGCAGCATTAGGTTCATTGTTTGGTATCAGTGCGCCTATTGAGGATGGCCTACTTCCACTTCTTTCCTTTTGCTTGGTCGTTATGTGTTTGTTACCCTTATTTGGTGAATTTTGACCTTTACTATTTCAAACTTAAAAGCATAACTTAAGGTAAAACATTTTCTTCATTTTAAACAGTGTGGACGAATTAGAATTCAGTCAGTTTTTATTCCGGTCTGTGCTGGAACTACGCATTTCGCAATGGATGCTTCCTCAGGGTCCAGCAATATGTTTACATACATTCATAATGGACAAATCTAAACGATCCTTGTTTGATGGTCTAGATGAATAATGTATGATTTATGTATGCAATTTAAAATCAAATGGAGGAATCTGCTATAGATCCCTATGTATATGTCCAAAAAATTACTATTGAGGTGTTAGATAAAAGAGTAAAACCCTATTGTATTATTTCACTGATATTCGGTCAGTGAAGTGAATATAAGAGAGTGAAAATGGAAAAGCAAATATAGGGGGGGGGGCAGGGAAGTAAGAGCAAACAGAGAATCTGTCAAATAAAGGTCAGCTCCATAAAGTGTTTGTTCCATATAAATCCAAATTATGGTTAAGGTCGCAACTCCGTTGTAAAGATGGATTTCTTTGGTTTAAACAATAGGCTTTGACTGCAGCAGCTTCTAAGTGGGCTGGATCCTAAAATTTGGATTTATATGGAACAAACACTTTATGGAGCTGACCTTTATTTGACAGACCTTTAATGGCAGATTCCTCCATTTGATTTTAAGTTGCATACATAAATCCTACATTAGTCATCTAGACCATCAAACAAGGATCGTTTAGATTTGTCCAATATGAATGTATGTAAACATATTGCTGGACCCTGAGGAAGCATTGCGAAACGCGTAGTTCCAGCAACGATTATTCACCATTGTTTACTCTCTATGGGATAATTCACACATTAAGATTTGTTTTGGTCATACTCCTTAGATTTTAATATCACTATACATAATTTATATGTTGTCATGTTTAATAAAAATGTTGTAATATTTTTTACAATCATCTCTTCCTTTTTGTTTTTGGTTTATACGCATATATAATTACCTTAGAGGCACATTTAAATCCCCCTTGGTACAGCTCTGACGAATCGGACGATCTGTAACCCCCCTCCCTTCTTTTCACAAATTCATACCATATGGGGGAAGGTGCCATTATATCTTTCTGACTTTGTTGAGGCCATGATCTCCCCCTCCACAATCGGCATAGTCAAGCTTTGTTAACCCTTTTCCACCTAGTGTCCTACTCCTAAGGAGAGCTGCATAACCCAACGGTCAATGAAGATATGAAGCTGTGTCCGTCAATGAACGAAAGAGAAAGATGTAATAAAATATTTACAAAAATGTGAGGGGTGTACTCACTTTTGTGAGATACTGTACTTACCGGAGTGCTGTCATTAATCCAGCACTGTCACAGCTATAGCTCTTCTCCCTTCACTTTCTTATCTCACAGAAGACACTGAAGGCAGTAGAAGCCATAGGCACCTGCTGCTGTCGGTCAATCTCTGTGAGAAGACAGCAAGGGGCGTGACTGAACTGCATTGTGTATGCCTATGGACACACAGCCCAGCTCGGGAACGCGTCTGAACGCACACAGCTTGGTAAGGGGGCATCTGCAGGAAGAAGGAGCAAACTCCATAAGAGGAGATGAGCAATACGATTGTACAGAGCAAATTTATTTCTAGATTGTAAGCTCTAACGAGCAGGGCCCTCTAGTTCCTCCTGCATTAAATTGTATTGTAACTGTATTGTCTTCCCTCAAATTGTAAAGCGCTGCACAAACTGTTGGCGCTATATAAATCCTGTATAATAATAATAATTTGAAATTGAAAAAACTAGGCTTTAATAACTGTATATGAGACTAATCTACACTAATGGCACTCTGATCCTTGTCAGAATTTACAGGCTGTCATAGTCGTCTTATCATTTTAATTATTTTCCGTTACATAAAAGTCACTTTCCAGGGATGCACAATTTGCACATTTAAATCCTGCTCATTAGGCTGTGGGTGTGAGTCTACCAGAAGACAGCAGGTTGCTCCAGAGAGCTCCAGCAGTGACAGTGCATGTGGCCTGATGTAACCACAAACACAGCTTTTACTCTGCCTTGGGTGAGACCCAGAATCTTTCCACAGACAGCTGTATCAACCATCCCGGCTGTCAGCATTATAATGTTAAACGTTAGCAAGCACGCTAGGAGACTCAGGTGCCCATATGCAAAATATGAAGGCATGCTTTATTCTAGCTCTATTCTGTGAGTAAAACAGAGAAACTACACAGCAAAAAGTCTTGTTCATTCAGTAAGGTAGTACAATTAGGCTTCATGCACATGGCTGCAAGAGGGCGTACAGCTTACATGGAGTGTAAATAGGTGGCATAAGAGACGCTGGTGCAGCATAGTCTTTCATTGCACTTCTATACAAGGGTGTACACCAGTGCTTGTGTAAACTCATGCTGGACACAGTCACATAGCAGTGATTATCTGTTAAAATTTAAGTTCCCCTTTAGGAAAATGTTACACTGATGAATCAGTGTAAAATGAAACATGTTCCTTATCACCTGCTTGCCAACCCCAGAGCCCCTCTTCTGTGACAGCAGATTAGTTTTTTTCTCCCCTGCAGCTGCTGTCACATCTAAAATCAGGGTGGCTATGCGGGGCTTCACCTGCACAACCACGTTATTCATTCACAGTGATCAGTGAATAAAAAAAACTACAAGTCCCATCTTCTACTGTGGCAGATTAGTATATTGACACTTCCTCCAGATCACTAACTGCCAGCACAAAACTGGAGGGAGAGTTTACAGGAGCCTGGCATTGCTACTGCAATCCACTGATCATGAGTGCAATGCTTTGCAGACTCCTGTGGGAAAAATTAAATGCATTTTAGGCTCTGGTCACATATTGGCAATTCCTGTCACCCAGGCCCATGCGATTCCTGTCACTTCCAATGGCACCCCAAACGAGGCGCGGGACACCCAAAAGAAGTACAAGAACTGTCAGGCATCCCGCAATTACGTTTGCGTGATTTTACCGCCGTTTGTCAGGTGATAATTGCTGCAAAATTGCGCCGCAATTGGGGTGCCATTCGAAGTAACGTAAATTCACAGGCATCCCGCGATTCTGCCTTCGATCCGGGATGCCAATATGTGAACAGAGCCTGAGAATTGTAGCGCTCAGAATACAATAATAAATACAAACATATATACATAAATGAATACGATATAACAATTATTTGTAATTATATGTGACCGACAAATGGATAAACTGAATATTATTTTATATATATATATACACACACACACACAGTATCTCACAAAAGTGAGTACACCCCTCACATTTTTGTAAATATTTTATTATACCTTTTCATGAGACAACACTGAAAAAATGACACTTTGCTACAATGTAAAGTAGTGAGTATACAGCTTGTTTAACAGTGTAAATTTGCTGTCCCCTCAAAATAACTCAACACACAGCCATAAAGATCTAAACCGCTGACCAAAATAGGACCACATTAACCATGTTCTCTCCCCAGGGTCATGTGACTCGTTAGTTTTACCGCCGTTTGTCAGGCGATAATTGCGGCAAAATTGCGCCGCAATTGGGGTACCATTCGAAGTAACATAAATCGCACAGGAATCCCACGATTCTGCCTTCGATCCGGGATGCCAATATGTGAACAGAGCCTGAGAATTGTAGCGCTCAAATTACAATAACGGCTCTTTCACACGGGCGGTCCGATCAGATCCGCCTGTCAGTTTTTTAGGCGGATCTGATCGGATCCTCCATGCAGCTCTATGGGGCAGCGGGTGTCAGCGGAGGTCACCTCCGCTGACACCCGCTGCCATCCGCATCCGATCCTGTGCTGAAATCTGGACGGATGGAAAACCTATTTTTCCATCCGTTCAGTAATCGGAGCGGAGCGGATCTGATGAGAGCGGACAAGCGGTCCGCTCTCCTCCGATCCCCCATAGAGGGCAGCGGGTGCTGAGACACCTCCCTCTCCGCTCTGCAAGCGGAGACGGAGCTGTCATCCGCCAGGCTCAGCGGGGATCGATCCGGATCCTGCGGAGGCGGACCGTGTGAAAGAAGCCTAATAAATACAAACATATATACATAAATGAATACGATAAAACAATTATTTGTAATTATATGTGTCCAACAAATGGATAAACTGAATATTATTTTATATATATATATATATATATATATATATATATATATACACATACGCACAGTATCTCACAAAAGTTAGTACACCCCTCACATTTTTGTAAATATTTTATCTTTTCATGAGACAACACTGAAAAAATTACACTGAGCTACAATGTAAAGTAGTGAGTGTACAGCTTGTATAACAGTGTAAATTTGCTGTCCCCTCAAAATAACTCAACACACAGCCATAAAGATCTAAACCGCTGACCAAAACAGGACCACATTAACCAAGTTCTCTCCGCAGGGTCATGTGACTCGTTAGTGTTACAAGGTCTCAGGTGTGAATGAGGAGCAGGTGCGTTAAATTTGGTGTTATCGCTCTCACTCTCTCCTACGGGTCACTGGAAGTTTGACACAGCACCTCATGGCAAAGAACTCTGAGGATCTGAAAAAAAGAATTGTTGCTCTACATAAACATGGTCTAGGCTATAAGAAGTTTGCCAAGACCCTAAAACTGAGCTGCAGCACTGTGGCCGAGACCATACAGGGGTTTAACAGGACAGGTTCCACTCCGAACAGGCCTCGCAATGGTTGACCAAAGAAGTTGAGTGTACGTGCTCATCGTCCTATCCAGAGGTTGTCTTTGGGAAATAAATGTATGCGTGCTGCCAGCATTGCTTAAAAGTCGAAGGGGTGGGGGGGTCAGCCTGTCAGCGCTCAGATCATACGCCGCACACTGCATCAAATTGGTCTGCATGGCTGTCTTCCCAGAAGGAAGCCTCTTCTAAAGATGATGCACAAGAAAGCTCGCAAACAGATTGCTGAAGACAAGCAGACTAAGGACATAGATTGCTGGAACCATGTTTTGTGGTCTGATGAGACCAAGACAAACTTATTTGGTTCAGTTGGTGTCATGCGCACGTGGCAGCAACCAGGTGAGGAGTACAAACACAAGTGTGTCTTGCCTACAGTCAAGCATGGTGGTGGGAGTGTCATAGTCTGGGGCTGCATGAGTGCTGCCGGCACTGGGGTGATACTGTTCATTGAAGGAGCCATGAATGCCAACATGTACTGTGACATACTGAAGCAGAGCATGACCCCCCCTTTGGAGACTGGGCCGCAGGGCAGCATTCCAACATAACGACCTCCAAGACGATCACTGCCTTGCTAAAGAAGCTGAGGGTAAAGGTGATGGACTGGCCAAGCATGTCTCCAGACCTAAACCTTATTGAGCATCTGTGGGGCATCCTCAAACAGAAGGTGGAGATGTGCAAGGTCTCTAACATCCACCAGAATTGTGATGTCATCATGGAAGAGGACTCCAGTGGCAACCTGTGAAGCTCTGATAAACTCCATGCCCAAGAGGGTTAAGACAGTGCTAGAACATCATGGTGGCTACACAAAATATTGACATTTTGGGCCCAATCTGGACATTTTGACTTAGGGGTGTACTCACTTTTGTTGCCAGCAGTTTAGACATTAAAGGCTGGGCCCAATTTGGACATTTTGACTTAAGGCATACTCACTTTTGTTGCCAGCAGTTTAGACATTAAAGGCTGTGTGTTGAGTTATTTTGAGGGGACAGCAAATTTACACTGTTAAACAAGCTGTACATTCACTACTTTACATTGTAGCAGTGTCATTTCTTCAGTGTTGTCACATGAAAAGATATAATAAAATATTTACAAAAATGTGAGGGGTGTACTCACTTTTGTGAGATACTGTGTGTGTGTGCGTGTATATATATATATATATATATATATATATACATATACACAGCTGCAAGAAAAAGTATGTGAACCCTTTGGAATGATATGGATTTCTGCACAAATTGGTCATAAAATTTGATCTGATCATCATCTAAGTCACAACAATAGACAATCACAGTCTGCTTAAACTAATAACAAAGAATGAAATGTTGCCATGTTTTATTGAACACACCATGTAAACATTCACAGTGCAGGTGGGAAAAGTAAGTGAACCCTTGGATTTAATAACTGGTTGAACCTCCTTTGGCAGCAATAACTTCAACCAAACGTTTCCTGTAGTTGCAGATCAGACGTGCACAACGGTCAGGAGTAATTCTTGACCATTCCTCTTTACAGAACTGTTTCAGTTCAGCAATATTGTTGGGATGTCTGGTGTGAATCGCTTTCTTGAGGTCATGACTCGGCCACTTCAGAAGGCGTATTTTCTTCTGTTTAAGCCATTCTGTTGTTGATTTACTTCTATGCTTTGGGTCATTGTCCTGTTGCAACACCCATCTTCTGTTGAGCTTCAGCTGGTATACAGATGGCCTTAAGTTCTCCTGCAAAATGTATTGATAGACTTGGGAATTAATTTTTCCTTCGATGATAGCAATCCGTCCAGGCCCTGACGCAGCAAAGCAGCCCCAAACCATGAAGCCCCCACCACCATACTTCACAGTTGGGATGAGGTTTTAATGTTGGTGTGCTATGCCTCTTTTTCACCACACATAGTGTTGTGTGTTTCTTCAAACAACTCAACTTTGGTTTCATCTGTCCACAGAATATGTTGCCAGTACTGCTGTGGAACATCCAGGTGTTCTTGTGCAAACTGTAAACGTGCAGCAATGTTTTGTTTGGACAGTAGTGGCTTCCTCTGTGGTATCCTCCCATGAAATCCATTCTTGTTTAGTGTTTTACGTAGTGTAGATTCGCTAACAGGGATGTTAGCATTTGCCAGTGCCTTTTGTAAGTCTTTAGCTGACACTCTAGGATTCTTCTTCACCTCATTGAGCAGTCTGCGCTGTGCTCTTGCAGACATCTTTACAGGATGACCACTCCTAAGGAGAGTAGCAGCAGTGCTGAACTTTCTCCATTTGTAGACAATTTGTCTTACTGTGGACTGATGAACAGCAAGGCTTTTGGAGATACTTTTATAACCCTTTCCAATCTTAATCGTAGGTCTTCTGAGAGCTCTTTTGTGCGAGGCATCATTCATATCAGGCAATGCTTCTTGTGAAAAGCAAACCCAGAACTGGTGTGTGTTTTTTATAGGGCAGGCCAGCTGTAACCAACACCTCAAATCTCATCTCATTGATTGGACTCCAGTTGGCTGACATCTCACTCCAATTAGCTCTTGGAGATGTCATTAGTCTAGGGGTTCACATACTTTTTCCACCTGCACTGTGAATGTTTACATGGTGTGTTCAATAAAAACATGGCAACATTTCATTCTTTGTGTGTTATCAGTTTAAGCAGACTGATTGTCTATTGTTGTGACTTAGATGATGATCAGATCACATTTTATGACCAATTTGTGCAGAAATCCATATCATTCCAAAGGGTTCACATACTTTTGCTTGCAGCTTTATAGATATATATATATATATATATATATATATATATATATATGGGATTTTTTGACTTACCGTAAAAAATCCATTTCTCTGCTGTTCATTGACGGACACAGCTCCTGATATTCATAGCTATTGGGTTATACTGCCCCCTACAGGAGTAGAACACTAGGCAGAAAAAAATTCGGGCTACACCCATGGACAGTCCGAGGGGGTATACTCCCTCTCTCTGCTATAGCCTCTCAGTTTTGTTACAAGCAGTGTCAGGAGAATTATAACTCCACAAAGCGGTGGGTGCTGTGTCCATCAATGAACATCACAGAAATGGATTTTACGGTAAGTTAAAAATACCATTTTTTCTTTCGTTCACTAACAGACACAGCTCCTGATCTTCTTAACCATTGGGATGTCCCAGAGCAATGTTAAACATGAGGGGTGGGAACAAAAAAAAAATTCCCAAGGCTAAACAGCCAACAAGGCACCAGGAGCTGGACCAAACATCTGGAGCCCACCTGAAAAAAACAACACACCCTCAAAGAGGATCAGGTCCTCTTAAACAGCAGCCTGCAAAACCTTGCAGCCAAAAGAAGCATTTGCAGATGCCAACAGATCCACTATATATGCAGATGCCACCATCCATTATAAAACATTTTAAAAGTGTGCACGGAAAACCAGGTGGCCACCTTGCAAACCTGCGTCACTGACGCCTGATGACAGAAAGCCCAGGAGGCACTAAGCACTCTAGTAGAGTGCACCTTGACAGGGAAAGGAGGAACCTGACAATGATGGAACAGGCCTGAACCACCGTCTGTCTAATCCATCTGGAAATGGTCGCAGAGGAAGAGGACAACCCTTTTCGAAGTCCACCCATGAGCACAAACAGAGTATGACTTCCTGAAAGACTCCATAGCTGCCAGGTACACCCTAATTGCCCGTACCACATTCAAGGCATGCAAGACAATTTCCTTCAGATGTTTTGGCCTGGGACACAGGGAAGGCAACACAATGTCTTCATTCAAATGAGAATCAGAGACAACCTTTGAAAGGAACGACGGACAGGGGAGAAGCACCTCCCTGTAAATCACCAGGTAAGGTGAACGACAGGATAACCCTGCCAGTTCCGACATCCTGCGCGCAGAGGTGATAGCCACAACAAAGCCCCCTTCTGGGACAGCGCAAGCAGGGGAATCTCCCGAATATTTTCAAAGGGAGGCTACTGTAGAGCTGAAAGCACCAAATTAAGATCCCAGGGCGGCAAAAGAACCTGCACTGGAGGAACCAAAGGTGGGCACCAGGGAGTGCGTGGCCAAGGGTCGTTGGAAGAAGACCTCCAAGCCGACACCTGGCCCTTGATGGTACTCAAGGCCAATTTCTGTTCAACCCCCCGCCGAAGGAAGTTCAAGATCCGAGCCACCGAGAAGGAACAAGGAAGAACCCAAAGAGACTCACACCAGGCAATGTACGTCTTCCACGTACGATGGTAGATTTTCCTAGAGGTAGATTTCCTAGGTTTCAACAGTGTAGGAATCACCGACTCAGATAAAAATGGATTTTTGTAAAATCTTACCGTAAAATCCTTTTCTCTTAAGCTCATTGACAGACGTAGTCCTCGTTGATTAATAACAACTCGGGTTATACTGCCCTCTACAGGAGTAGGACTAGACAGGAAAGAAAACGTTCTGGCCACACCCTAGGGGCAGTCCCAGAGGGTATATCCTCTCACTTCCTGCTACAGCAAATCAGTTATGTCACAAAGCAGTGTTTAGAGAATTTAACCCAACCCAAAAACAGAGGGGCGGGTACTACGTCTGTCAATGAGCTTAAGAGAAAAGGATTTTACAGTAAGATTTTACAAAAATCCATTTTTCTCTGTCGCTCATTGACAGACGTAGTCCTCGTTGATTAATAACAACTCGGGACGTCCCAAAGCAGTACCACAAATGAGGGGTGGGATAACAGAAATCAAAATCCAGAAGGAAAAACCGGAGCCAACCAGAAGCATCAAGGACTCATCGAGCAAAAAGATGAGACCTAAGTGAAAAACCCAACAAACCCTTGAGGTAGACCAACAGTCAGATTGCGGCCTGCAGAACCTTGCGGCCAAAAGAGGCATCTGACGATGCCATCACATCAACTTTATAAAATGATGTAAAGGTATGAACCGACGATCAAGTCATCGCCTTGAAAAACCTGGATCGCTGACGCCTGATGGCGGAAGACCCAGGAAACACTAGGCGCCCGAGTAGAGTGCGCCTTAACAGGGAACGGAGGATTCCGACCCTTAATAGAATAAGCCTGTACCACCGTCTGACTGGTCCATCTAGATATGGTCGCGGCAGACACAGGCAACCCCCTTCTAGGGCTATCCGTGATCACAAAAAGTGAGTCCGTCTTACGAAACAAGTTCGTAGTAGTCAAGTGTACCCTGATTGTCTGAAACCCATCCAAGGAGTGTAATGCAAACTCACAAGGATGGCTAGTCTTAGGACACGGGGAAGGTAACACAATATTTTTATTCAGATGAAAACTCTGAAAACCACTTTAGGAAGGAAGGATGGATTCGGAAGAAGAACCACCTTATCCCTATGAACCACCAGATATGGGGAACGACAAGATAATGCGGCCAGTTCTGACACCCTGCGTGCAGAAGTAATGGCCACCAAGAAGGCCACCTTCTGGGATAATGTAAGCAAGGGAATCTCCCTAATATCTTCAAAGAGAAGTTTCTGAAGAACTGACCACACTAAATTAAGATCCCTGGCGGTAAGGGTGCACGCACTGGCGGAGCCAGATGTCGCACCCCCTGGATGAAATTCCGCACCAAGGAATGATTAGCCAAAGGTTTCTGAAAGAAGATTGCTAACGCTGAAAACTGACCCTTGATCGTGCTCAAGGACAGTTTCTGCTCAACCCCTTGTTGCAGACAGACCAAGATTCGGGTCACCGAATAGGTATGTGGGGGAAATCCAAGAGATTCACACCACGCAATATAAGACTTCCATGTGCTGGAAGTCGCTTTCCTTGCTTTAACTAGAGGTAGGAATAACTGAAGCTGACACTCCCTTGAAGCTGACGCTCCACTCCCCTTTAGTACCTGGGTCTCAATGGCCAGGTTATTAAGCCAGCGATTGTAAAGCAAGATGGAAGATCGGTCCCTGAGACCACAAATCCTCCCTGAGAGGAAGTCTCCAAGGAGCGTCCGCGACTAGCCTCACCAAGTCGGCGTACCAGGCTCGACGAGGTCAGTCCGGAATTTCCAGAATAACTGGAATTCCCTCCACCTCTATCCTGCGAAGAAGTTCCCGCAGTAACTTGAGAGGATGGAAGGCATGCCGTAGCTGATACTGCCCCCACGGGGCGATCAGCGTTTCTGCTGCATCCGCTAGAGGATCGCGGGTGCGAGCTACAAACCTCCGCACCTTCCTGTTGAGCCAAGGTGCCAACAGATCCACATCCGGGGTGCCCCAATGAAGGGACAGTTAGTGAAAAACCTCTGGATGAAGAGGCCATACCCCTTGATCCAGAATCTGATGGCTGATGGCTGAAATAATCTGCCTGCCGATTTCCCACCCCCGGAGTGAACACTGCGGGGAGATCCGGAACAAACCGTTCCGTCCAACGAAAGATGCTAGTCGTTTCGATGGCCACCAGGACACTCTAAGTGCCCTTTTCTTGACATAAGTCACGACCGTGGCATTGTGCGATTGGATCCGAATCGGGCTGCTCTAGAGCTGCTCGGTCCAGTAAATCAGACAAAATCTGATCGCTCTCAGTTCCGATACCCTTATTGGTAACCTAGATACTATCGGAAGGAACGACTTCCCCTGGTTGAGCATCGGAGACTCCCTGGTCCGCTTGCTCAACCGGATCCGATTGTCCAGGGAATCGGAATTCTGATTCCATTAGAAAAGAATCTCCTTCAGGAGAATTCGGGTATGAGACTGGGTATACGGTACTGCCTCTAAGAAGGCCACCATCAGTCCCAGCCAATTGACGGACAGCAACATCCGAATCGTTGACTGAACCTTCTGGAGTTTCTCCGCAAGGAGAAACTCTCTTGCCCAGGATGTATCCAACATTAGGCCCAGATAGTTCAGTCTCCTGGTGGGAACCAGGGATGATCTTTGGGAAAGCGAAGAAAACGCTGATGTCCTGCGATGATGGGGATCTAAAGATAGGCATCCTAAATGTCTATGGACGCCAGGAAATCCCCCTGATGCAGGGAGGCCACCACTGTTCGGACGGACTCCATTTTTCCCCAAGTCCAGAAATTGGACGCACCTTGCCCTCTTTCTTGGGCATTGTGAACAGGTTCGAATAGAACCCCTGAAACCGTTCAATGTTAGAAGGGAAGAATCGCACCGGTGGAAGTGATCGAAACTCGATCCTGTATCCTGTCCGTATGACCTCGCGAACCCCTTAGTCCGGGGTTCTGGCAAGCCATGGATCCGGAAACCGGTGAAGACATCCCCCCACCCCAGAGATGGGTAGGGGCACATCAGGCTGTATTCTTCAGGCTTGGCTGAGCCGGACTTTTTGTTTAGCCGACCAGCGCCTTTTGAAAACCCTCTGAAGGGGCTTTGGAGGGTTTCGCCTTATCTCCCGCCCTCGCGGAACGAACAAACTCTTTATGAGCAGAAAAGGAAGGTCCTCGTTAGTTACGAGGTCCTCTTATCCTAACAGTCTGTGGCAAGACAGTGCTCTTGCCCCCAGTGAGATCCTTTATAATCTCAACCAAACTAAATGGCAACCACTGACCTAAGGGTTGACCCTATCAGGGAAAAAATTACGCGGGATTCCGCTTCCACTTTTTCGATCCACCGGATCCCTAAAGGAAGCAGCGTCCTCCAACGGGATAACGGTGGCTTTATTTGGAAATTGGTGAGTCCACTACAGGTGATACCGTCTATCCTTTAAAGAGGGATTCCTCAAACGGATAGCGCCTAGCCATGCGTTTGGAAATAGCAGGGGTTCGTTTCAAAACGACCCCATTTGGGTAAAGGAAAATCCTTCTCCCTTTTGGTAGGCTAACAAGTACCAAAAAGGAATCTCAGTCTCAGCTACCTCTGCCGGTGTAACCTCAAGACTAAAGGTTTCCCGGACGGACACAACTAGTGCATCCACCACTCTTGTGCTATGGCGGAGGCAGAAACGTTCTCCTCACTGCTGAGGAGACATTACCTGAGACAACAGCCCCATAGGAGGGACCTGCAGCTGCATTGACCAGCTCCGAATCCGTATCTGAAGTATCAGATAAAAAATAGGGGTAGGCGGGGGTCGCTTCTTGACCCCCGTCCCTGACAGGCCACCTCCACCCGGGATACCAAAGACTCCAAAACTGCCGATCATGCATTAAAAACAAGTGGGGTACTGGAGGGTCCTGCGGCCACCTTGAGGGGATCAGGTGGGAATACATATGCGGCAGGGTCAATGATTATATAAGACATTTGCCAGCGACAAAATAAAATAACAAAGTAAAAAACTTTTTTTTTTTTTTTCTTGTAATCCCCCAGCGCAACAGCGCCCCTCAGTGTTACCTGCCTTTTTGGACCCCACAGAGAGAGAGAGACCCCAAGGCTCATCCCTGATGCACAGAAGTTTTCTATCAGCTTGCTCAGTGCTGTCCTGTTACAGACAGGAAGTCTTTGGCCCTTTTTCCTGGGTAAAGGAGGCGGCTCCGCCCCTTAACACGCCTTCCGGCGCCTCCCCCTGGCTCCACGAGGTGTTTGGTCACCTCAAACATGGCCGCCCCCATGCTGGAGACACGAGGCTACGCCAATATGGCGGCCTCGTGTGATCTGCAAGACAATGGCGGCGGCCTGTTAGGATAGCGGCGGCTAGCAGCGGCCTGCGGGATGCTGTATTTGGCCTAGCGGCCCGCGGGAGTGCATCGGCCCCACAAACTTCACCCTGGATGGTGATAAGCCTGGCCTGCGGTACAGGACCCTGGCGGGCCGCATGCGGTCCGTGCCACAAAACAGTGCTGTACAGCCCGTGGAAGCTGGAGGAATGGCGATCTGGACTGCAGTACTCAGGCATAGGCATCAGCCTGTGTGCCTCTGACAGGTAGGATACCTTATACTTCAATAGTAACGCCCTTTTAGTGCTGCCACTGACTTCAGTCATCCTTACAGTCTTACAATGACTTTAGATCGTCAGCTCCCAAACCAAGCCTCCTGGTTATTTTACACAAAAATCACACTCAAATTGGGGGATCTGTGACTTATTATAGGATAGAGGGGAGATCCATCCTACCATCCCAGAGAGGGGCCCGCGTCCACCACAAACCCCCCCCCCCCCCCGGGAATGTGTATGGTGGATAGGGCTGGAACAAACCGTTCTGCCCACCTTAGAAAGCCTTCAATTTCTGGAATTTGTCCAGAGGAAGGAGCACTTTGGCTAAGGCCGAGTCCAGAGTAAGGCCCAGATAGTTCAGCTTCATGGATGGAGCAGACTTTCCCCTTCCATATCATGTGTAGTTATAGCTGGTCATCTACTTTGGAGAGACGTGATAACTAAACCTTTGAAAAGGTATTTAACCTCTTCCTAGGCATTTATGGTTTTTCAAATTCTTTACATGGAAGGACTACAGTAGGATCCAAATAATAGATAAACAACATTAGATTATGTGCACTCCTTACTTTTTTCTCTTTTGGTGAACTGCACACTCTGAATGCTACAAATCCTTTTCCAGCTACTGTACAATGTCCAATTACAGCAATTTATGAGGATGAAAATAGGTAACAAATAAATGCATTAACAATACTTTAGAAAAAAATAAACTATCCTACTAAAATGTATCTTGTGCATTATCTTTCCTTCCATTGTTGAATAATATGCAAGTTTAGAGATGGTGGAAAGGGCTCTAGTGCATGCCATTCAACACCCTTCCCTTTAGAAGCTTTGGTTGATGGCAAAGTTATGCTGAGAAGTAATGCATAACTCACCATGAGTTCAGTTTCAAATATCAATGGTGTAGCCACGGAAACAGTCTAAAGTGGCAATAAAACCAAACCATTTGTTTAGAATCAGCAGCGCACATTAGCTGTGGTCACGTGCACTGCTCTATGCACACTACACATCCCATAGCCTACCTTGGGAGTGAGCATGAGAGGGTGGCTACCTTCCTAAATACAGTGGGACCATGGAGAACAAATGTAGCCACCTTCTAACAGAAAGTCAGATGACCGCAGAGAGCAAAAAAAAAAATAAAAAGAGAAATAGAAGGTACTTTTTTGAGTTAATACATACATAGATAGTTTTTAGAGTTTAGTATCAACTTATGCTGGCTACACAGCCTGACTTGATTCCCCCATCCATCCAAAACAGTGTGGATGGGGGAATCTCCATTGGCAGTTATTGTATTTAGTGAGGCATGGCACCCGTGACTGCCTTAATACTGGAAATGTTACTACAATTGATAGGACGAAGGCAGCATTTAGCTGATCATTTTCTACCCAGTTCAGTTGATTTTTCACAGCTCAAATTTTGAAATTCAAGCTTTCTACAGCCAGCTTTACACAGGGAGACAATTCATAAGGGATTCAATTTCATCTTTTGCTGTAGTACGTTAGTTTACAAAGGTACCATGGAAGCCAAGTTCTACTCTCAAAAATGCAAATAATGTTAAAGAACAAAGGAACATACAAACCTGTATCCTAGAGAAAATAATCAGTATAGCCATGAAAAAAAATGTGATATAACCGCTTTGACTTAAGAAAGCAGTTTACTATATGAACATATTACAAATGATTCATTATGGATGTTTCCTTGGACTCCAATGAGGGCAGTATTGGTGCAAAATGGTTAGCACCCTCACCTTTCAACAATAAGGTCTCTGGATTGATTGCCATAGTGGGACACTATCTACATGGTTTGAAGATCACATGGGCTTCTTTTTTAATATTTCACCCCGAGTATGTACAGTATGTGCGCAATCACAATAGGAACAGCTGATTTTATTCTCTTTTGGGGTCAGAAGTCCTATAAATGGTTCAAGGTTTCTGCTTAAAATAATCCTGTAACAATTTCAGGTAATTCAAACTGAGCATGGAGTGAAGAAATGCGCAAAAAGAGGTGACTGAGTAAAAAGTACATATAAGAATAATTAGCAGATCTAAAGATTTTTAACCCCTTCTGCAAAAGTATAGGCTTCAAGATTGAGGTTGGGGTTATACACTGACCACACAAATCTACTGCTGTAAATCTTAGAAGACGTTTTATTAAGAAGCAAACCACTGGTGATTACAAGCCAGCGGGACCTGCTGTCTTTGGATGCCACTAAAGCCTGGTACACAATACAATTTTATTGGGTTGAATAAAAAAAAACTAAAAAAAAACTGGCAGCTCAGGCCGGAGTCGCTGTACTAACAATCCAATGGTAGTACAGCAATCTCCCCTGCTGTGCAATTGTGTTCTGTCAGGGGGATGACCCCCTGCCAGAACACTCCAGTCAGAGCTCTCAGCCATTGTCTGAGAGCGCTGATAGGGAGCCGGTCGGCAGACCTTTTTCAGGCATGACCCTTCGACAGAAGCCGGCTTCTGTTGCACCGGCTGCTGTACATACAGGCTGAATGTCTGACATTCAGGTTGTGTGTACTAGGTTTAAGGCATTTGACAGCTTCAACTGGCAATATCTATGAGCTGTGCTGGGAAAATTTGGAAGTGTATTTATCTCCTGGGTTAGCCTACTGTATTACTGCTCACAATCGGCTATAGGAAAAACAGGCCAAATCTCAGAGGTTTTTCGACTTAGGAAGAAAAACCAGGCAGGGGTGTTCCCTGTCCCCTCTACTATTTGCTTGGGCCACTGAGCCACTGGCTGCTTTGATTAGATTCAACCCAGGAATAACTGGCTTATGCTGCTGTGAAATCCATGATAAAATCATGCTCTTTACTGACGACACTCTGCTACTGCTTGGTGATACTATGTTCTCTTTACAAGCAGCAATGGACATCATCACAGAGTTTGGTATATACTCAGGGCACAATACTAACTTTGCAAAATGCACTTTGATGCCACTGGATGGCGATGAAACAAAGCCTGATGCCCAATCCTGCCCTTTCCAGATTACGACCACATTTAAATATTTGGGGACACAGGTCATCCAGAATATTACAGATTTTTGTACACTTAACATAACTTCCCTTCTTACCTGGAATTTTGGGGTAAAATGAAAGTTTGGAACAAACGGAAGCTTTTTAGCCCCTCCTGAAACTCTGAACAGCTTACCTTTTTCTTGCGCCCCGGAGGCACGAAAAAAACGCTTGTGAGCAGTAAATGAAGGGCCCCGCTTAGTACAGGGAGTCTTACCCTTGGAGGATTGAGGAAGAAGAGTACTCTTCCCACCAGTCAAGCTTTTGATCAACTCATCCAATGAGTCGCCAAACAAACGCTCTCCCAGAAAGGGGAGGTCAGCTAGGGCCTTCTTAGAAGCTTGGTCAGTCGACCAGCTCTTCAGCCAAACCATGCGTCTCAAGGCAATGCCCATGGCCGAAACCCTGGCCCCCAGGGGAGCCGCATCCATAGAAGCATCACACAGGAACACCAGAGACTGGAGAACAGTCCCAGCTGTTCCAGAGGAACAGTCTCGGGGTCCAAAGACTCCCGCAAACCCCTAATTCACTCTGTCACCATTTGTGAGACTAAAACAGACACAAACACTGGTTTCAAAATGGAACCCGCCAACACGTGAAGATGGCGGGAAAGAGATTCCACCTGCCTGTCCACCGAGTCTGTAAAGACCAGGGAATCTTCCACAGGCACAAGCGTAGATTTGTTTAATCTGGAGACAGGATGGTCCACTTAGGTGGCACTGTCCAAAGGTTGGAGACCTTTTCCGCAAAAGGATACCAGCGTTTAAAGCGTTTTGGCACAAATAACACGTGCTTAACGTGCCGCCATTGGTCATTCACAATATCGTGAAAAGTGTCCGGACAAGGGAAAACCTTGCCAGCTTTCCGAGACTTCTGGGAGCCAAAAGCCACCCGCATCCCTGCCTGTGTGGGCTCATCAGCTAATTTTAAAGTGTCCCGTACTGACATAATCAGGGCTTCCACTAAAGCACATTCCTGCACTGCAGCTGAAAAAGACATTTCCTCTTCACCATCTGACTGCGAGGACAGGAACCCCTCAGGTAGGGGAGTGTCTGGGGCAACCTCTTCAGCCTTTGAATCAGAGGACACCTTCGTAGATGGAGAAGGCAGCAGCCGTTTTCGGCTATTAACCTTTTTCATGACTAAATCAACTTTAGTCGCCAGGCTTTCCAGAGCTGCTGAAATCGCGGCCAGCAACTGCGATCCGGACTGTCCGGGAGTCGCACACAGTGAGTCTGAGCGTAATATCACAGTTTGGGACTCCATATTGCAATTTGCAAAAACCGGAGTACTGTCGCTTTAAGTGGGCCGATCACGGCACCCACCACCGAACACCGCGGTCTGCAGGGAACCCCTTAAACTAAACCAACAGTAGGATGTGCAAGGATACGTCCGCAGGGACCCCAAGTACTGTACCACCTCAGACAAACTGTCCTCCAGATCGTTCCAGCAGCATGGAGAGAAAAACGGGAAGTGACCTCGGCCATCAGCAGGAAACAAATGCACAGGAAGTGATGTCGCCTGAGGAAAGGTCACGTTGCTCAGCATAGCACAAGAGCTACACAAAAATGGTTGCCCATACAGATCAATAGGAAGCTCAGGGAAAATAGCTGCCGGGACAAGGCAAAATGGCTCCTGGGACATGCAAGTCTATGGGGAAAAAGATCACATTGCCCACACTTAAGATGGCGGCGCTCACGGCGAGCCATGCAGCCAGGGACCAACACACAGGCCTTAGGAAACACAACAGAAACCAGCAAGCCCAAGGTACCATGTCACCCCACCAAGGGCCCCAGGTGCTCCAGACACACAGCCACCGCATGGACAGGGAAGGGGGGGACTGACCGGGCAACAGTTAGGCCAGGGGGATCTGTTGGGAGGCACAAATCCCATTTTCCCCAGGAGGGGGGCATATTTACTCACTATACCATGGACCGGGTGGGCTCCGCTCCGGGCAGACTGCCTCCCACCCGAAGAGGGGGTGCTGCAAGCCGAGGGGTATGCTACGACCCAGGCGTTCCTGTTCGTCGTTTCCCGGTGAGGTATCCGTTCGTAGGCTCGTCCCCATCCGGAAAAGTGGCACTGACGTGGTTAGGCCAAGGTTGGGACTATAACCTGCTCACGCTCGTAGGCCAGGCTGGGGGGAATATAAGGATCTACATTATCCAGGGCAAAGCCCCAGTCGGCATTATTGCTTGTAGATAACCAGGAAAATTCTTCCCTGAATCCTAGCTAGCAAGTGAGTAAAGAGAAATAAAAGAAAATATTTTGAAAAGAACAAAAAAACTGAGACTGGAGTCCCAGCAGGAAACTTAGGTCCTACTCCTTCTCTAGGCAGAAACAAACTGATGTGCTGGGTTCTGCCTGTCAGGGTTATGTCTGGAGGGACAGCCCCGTGGGCGTGTATATGCTAAAACTTTGTACTAATGTACTGCCTAGACTACTCCTGCAGGTGGTAGCGTAACCCACACAGCTCATGAAGATGAGGCTGCGTGTGTCAATGGACGATAGAGAAAACACTTTATCCCCTCACTGTATAAATGTAGGGACTGGCCAGACATATTTTAAAAATTATGGGCCAACTGGTTAAACACACCAGGTCTGAACCCACTGGAAATGATGATGGATGGGCTCATGCAATGTTCTAGGGGTCAACAGAGGTGTATTAACATTACATGATCTTATCTGAATTTGCCATCTTTTGACTCACAAGTGATGTGCTACAAAATGTTACGCAATGTCTTAATATACATTAACACATGTATGTGTAATACTCTGGAAACTTGTTAACTATTCAATAAAACATTTATTTGACATTAAAAAGAAAAAAAAATCCAACCTTTCCTTTTCTGAAGCTTTGCTATTGATCCTTTAATGTGAATTGACATCACTAACCAAAAAGGGAAAATGAGATAGGGAGCGGTAGATGCAGGCTTGACATTTTCAGGAAAAGTTGAGATCTGACTTTAACTTTTGCTACCTACTGTGTATTTCTAAATCTACTATTCAACATTCGGTTACCTTTGAATATGCACTTTTTCCATTATATGCAGTTCTATATGTCCTGCATGAGTTTCAATTACCTGCATTGGCGACAGCTTTATAATAAAGCTTAGCAGAAAAAGTGACTGAAAATGCCTCAATTTGCACCTTGCAGAATGGCATGCATCCTGTATAGAAAATGTAAGGTAACCATAACCCTTTTAATTAATTTAGTGTCCTGTAGAGTAATATATAAAATTGAGTTGGCAATTAAAGGTAGTTGTCATATACTAGATATCAGTTCTGAAAGTGTTCAGCGATGCTTGCTTTTATTTTAATACAATAATGACGTTCAAGTTCCAGTAACATTATATATCTAAATTGAATAAGACAGCAGCATTTTTCACAAGAGAAACAACCGAAAAAGCTGTAAATCTGATACACTACCTGCATAATGAATTCTCTTCTGCGCTGAATTCCTCTCTCTGACAGCAAGACATACTCAGGTTCCCTCTCTTTCTTAGCCTGTTGAATCTGAGCCAAGCGACTGATTGGATTCATCCCCTGGCCATATTCTGGGGAAGCCTAGGGAAGAATATCCAAATGATTTTACATTATACAATAAGGAGTACTGCAGATGCAACAGTCAATGGCACAACAACATGAATATAATGGTTCCTCTGACTTCAAATGAAAATATTTAGTACTAGGATAAAATAAGTTCACCGCTTTTTTTTATCATGAGGCTAGCCAGTATCATTAGAGAACCAATGAGAGAAATGCATGTACAGTATAATGTCATTTAGGTCATTTTCTAGGAATAAAACAAAACATTAGTTTTAGAGTCGGTTCACACTAGCGCGACTTGTCAGGCGACTTGTAAGCCTGACAAGTCGCGCTCCCTCGCGGTCCATTGACCGCTACAGGACCCGTTCTAATAGGAGCGACACAAGTCGCTCCGACTTAGAAAAAGGGTCCTGTACTACTTCAGGGCGACCTCGGAGTGACTTGCATAGACTTCCATTATGTGAAGTCCCTGCAAGTCGCTCCGAAGTCGTGGTGCATGGTAATGCACAAGTCGCCCCCGAAGTAGTAAGGAGTCGTGTCGCCTCAGTGTGAACCGGCTCTTATATATTCGAATGCATATTAAATACTGCATATGAGTTTTTTTTATAATCAGAAGCCAGCCAGGGGGTTGTGTGCATGAGAAAACAGCACAACTAAAAGTGGATGTAAAGCTAGAAAATGCTATCTCTTCTGGACTTCGGGGCCATGGGGGCACACGTGCAGGCACGCTCCCAACCTGGGCTGTGTGCTTCCATAAACACACACACGCTGCACCTCGGTGCTGCCCCTCGCTCCTTTCTCACAGGATTTGACTGGGAGCAGCAGGAGCCAAAGGCTACCACCTGAGTCTCCTGTGAGAAGTGGAAGAGGGGGAGAGAAGACCTGCAGCCGAGCACAGCACTGGATTGATAGAGGACTCAGGTAAGTGTTTATGGAGGGGAGGAACAAGTAGTGAAATGTTTTTTTACCCTAATGCAGGGAATTCATTAGGATAAAAAATGTTTTAATATTAGAACCACTTTAAGTGCTAGGCTGTTTTACTATTATGCTGTAAATAGCCTGTGCAATCCCCAGGATGTTCAGCTAAATAAGTTAGAGGGGAGCCATATTACCTATAGTATCTCACAAAAATGAGTACACCCCTCACATTTTTGTAAATATTTTAATATATCTTTTCATGTAACAACACTGAAGAAATGACACTTTGCTACAATGTAAAGTAGTGAGTGTGCAGCTTGTATAAGGGTCCATTCACACTAGCGCGACTTGTCGCCTGACAAGTCGCGGTCGGTCGCCTGCCATTGATTAGCACAGGACCCGTTCTAATAGGAGCGACACAAGTCGCTCCGACTTAGAAAAAGGGTCCTGTACTACTTTGGGGCGACCTGGAGGCGACTTGCATTGACTTAAATTATATGAAGTCCGTGCATGTCGCGCCGAGGTCTGGCAACAAAAGTGAGTACACCTCTAGGAGAATATGTCCAA
The DNA here is from genome assembly GCF_965119305.1 of Pelophylax lessonae. Classification (NCBI taxonomy): domain Eukaryota; kingdom Metazoa; phylum Chordata; class Amphibia; order Anura; family Ranidae; genus Pelophylax; species Pelophylax lessonae. Next base: position 449,906,678 of record NC_138772.1, read on the forward strand.
ATTGGGCCCAAAGTGTCAATATTTTGTGTGGCCACCATTAGTTTCCAGCACTGGCTTAACCCTCTCAGGCATGGAGTTCACCAGAGCTTCACAGGTTGCCACTGGAGTCCTCTTCCACTCCTCCATGACAACATCACGAAGCTGGTGGATGTTAGAGACCTTGCGCTCCTCCACCTTCCATTTGAGGATGCCCCAGAGATGCTCCATAGGGTTTAGGTCTGGAGACATGCTTGGCCAGTCTATCAGCTTTACCCTCAGCTTCTTTAGCAAGGCAGTGGTTGTCTTGGAGGTGTGTTTGGGGTCGTTATGTAAGAATACTGCCCTGCAGCCCAGTCTCAAAAGTGAGGAGTTAATGCTCTGCTTCAGTATGTCACAGTACATGTTGGCATTCATGGTGCCCTCAATGAACTGTAGCTCCCCAGTGCCGGCAGCACTCATGCAGCCTCAGACCATGACACTCCCACTACCATGCTTGACTGTAGGCAAGAGACACTTGTCTTTGTTCTCATCTGGTTGCCATGACAAATGTCCTTAGTCTGCTTGTCTTAAGCAAACTGTTTGTGGGTTTTCTTGTGCATCATCTTTAGAAGAGACTTCCTTCTAGGATGACAGCCATGTAGATCAATCTGATGCAGTGTATGGTCTGAGCACTGACAGGCTGACCCCCCCATCCCTTCAACCTCTGCAGCAATGCTGGCAGCACTCATACGTCTATCTCCCAAAGACAACCTCTGGATATGACGCTGAGCATGTGCACTCAACTTCTTTGGTCGACCATAGCGAGGTCTGTTCTGAATGGAACCTGTCCTGTTCAACCGCTGTATTGTCTCGGCCACAGTGCTGCAGCTCATTTTCAGGGTCTTGGCAATCTTCTTATAGCCTAGGCCATCTTTATGTAGAGCAACAATTCTTTTTTTTTTAGATCCTGAGAGTTCTTTGCCATGAGGTGCCATGTTGAACTTCCAGTGTCCAGCATGAGAGAGTGAGAGCGATAACATCAAATTTAACACACCAGCTCCCCATTCACACCTGAGACCTTGTAACACTAACGAGTCACATTACACTGGGGAGGGAAAATTTGCTAATTGGGCCCAATTTGGAAACGTGTACTCACTTTTGTTGCCAGTGGTTTAATCAATGGCTGTGTGTTGAGTTGTTTTGAGGGAAAAGAAAATGTACAGCTATACAAGCTGTACACTCACTACTTTACATTGTAGCAAAGTGTCATTTCTTCAGTGTTATCACATGAAGAGGTAAAAATAAAATCTTTACAAAAATGTGAGGGGTTCACTCACTTTTGTGAGAAACTGTACATATCAACTACCATCTAAAATCTTTTTTTTTTTTTTAATTGGGCCCCTTCATGATTCTGCCATAATGTACTAGTATGTACTGCATTACCAGCACATAGTGACAGACTTGCCTTCCCTTAAAAGGTGTTCTCCAGCACTGAGCGGTCAACGCTCTTCAGGCTTCTCCGGTTTTTCTTCAGAGTTTGCACTCTCCGGCAGGTTGAATGACCAGGCTGCGATGATGTCACTCCCGCTCATATCGTTTGATAGTCTTTGACAACAATGCGAGTCACATGACTCTAGGGAGATGACGCCCACCCCTTTTTTTCTTTTGAAGGGGGGGGTGAAATCAAAGGATTCTCGTGCCATCTTTAGTTATATATAACAAGCTAAGCTGTAAGAATCTGAATGGTTTTCTTTCTGAGGAATAGGGTATTACTCTTGAAATGTGTAAGCTAGCTAGGATCCAGGTGGTGTCCTCTCAAGCTTGTGAGCGCGCACAGTGGATCAAGCCACTTTGATGCTGCAACTTACTTTGATGGGTTTTGTCTATCACGGTTTTTGTGAGTAGATTTACCTTTATCAAAAAAAGTTGTATTGGGATAATTCACTAGGCTGGTGCGCCCTCTCTTTTTCTTGTTTTTTGTAGTACTCCCATTCATATTCTTGGCAGTTACCATTGCGGCACAATGCCACAATCAGGTCACCCCTAGTGTGCCATAAATGCAGAGCTACTGCTAATGAGTAGGTGATGTCATCAGTTGTTGATGGAAATATCTTTTAAAATGTGCAAGTTTGGAAGATATTCACGGTACCTACATATAAGACTTATTTAAGCTTACTTGTAGGTAAAAGTTCACACTAAGTTTACTGTCGCTTGTTTTTTTTGTCTGCAGGAACGGTTAACAAGTGCAGAGTTAATGTTAGGCTCTCCTTTTGTATGGCCCACATTCTGCACCAGAGCTGTACTTAAAAAGGTTCTAAAGGCAAGACATTTTTTACCTTAATGCATTCCCTGCATTAAGGTAAAAGTCATCTCAGTAGTAGTATCATCCCCTCACCGCCCTATATACTTGTCTTGATCCAGTGCCATGCCTGTCTGCAGCAGCGCTGGTCTGTGTTCCTCTCAGGATACAGGGGTAGCAGCAACAGCTATTGGCTCCTGTGGCTGTCAATCAAATCTGGTGAGAAAGGTGCATGGAGAGGGCTAAGCTGCGCTGTGGGTTTCTATGGAAGCACATAGCCCGGCTTGGGAGAAAGCCTGCGAATGTGCCCTCAGAGCAAGCAGCTTTCAATGGGGATACACGCAGAAGGAGGACAACCTGAGAGCACCAGTGGGGGACCCCAGAAGACGAGGTTTGGAGCCTCTCCGTTTAATACTATTGCACAGAGCAGGTAAGTACATGTTTATTTATTTATTTTTTTTAAAAAGTCTTTACAATCACTTTAATATGTTTGTGACTGTGCCAAGGTGAACAGAAATGTTTTCCTATCATTCTTAAAGCACTCAATTGCATCCTATGTACTAGCATTTTCTTGGAAAAACTCTAAAAGGGGAAGAAACTTCTTACCCCACACAAATCTGCTAGATCCATGTATTTTTTTTTTTTTTCAATCTTTTTAGATCCACATAATTTACCAATAACTCTATAGCACTAGATCAGGGGTCTTCAAACTATGGCCCTCCAGTTGTTCAGGAACTACAATTCCCATCATGCCTAGTCATGGCTGTGCATGTCAGAGTTTTACAAAGCCTCATGGGATGTGTAGTTTCGCAACAGCTGGAGGGCCGTAGTTTGAGAATCCCTGCACTAGATCTTACCAGAAAAATACATTTAATTTCTGATCGTTATTTGGGTACATCCTTACACAACGTAGCTATAGGTACTGCTTAACTAACAGATCAGTTCTAAGAAAAAAACTGGTGTGTGGCTTATGTCAGCCAAAGATATGGTAGGTCCTAGTAGTGCTACCAAATGGAGGCATGGCTCAGTGATAGATCTACCAAAAAAGGTCAGCTCTGGTCGTAGCCGCTGTACGGACTATCTGAAGATAGCATAGAGATCTCCCCGCTGAGCTGATGTGTTCTGACAGGGGGAGCACCCTCCCCCCCGGGAAGCGCCCCCATGCCAGAACAATCAGGCTGACAGTGCTGATCAGGAGTCTGGCGGCTGCTGGTTTTCCAGCATGCTCGTCCGACAGAAGCCGGACAAATGCCCAGCTTCTGCCAGACAGGATGCCATACATATGGGCAGAATGTCAGCCGTTTTATTTTAACCGGCCAATGCCTACTGAGACCTGGCCCATGTGTACGGGGTTTTAGAGTAACAAAAGATGTTGAACAATGCACCATAAATTATTTAAAAGCCCCATTTAACAACTCTTAAAAAAAAGTTTTGTGGATAATGTAGTGGACAAAATAGAAAAAAAATGCATGTTCTTATGAGGAAGGAGACATTTTAAAGAGGTGACAGCGAAACAGAGAATGTAGTCATGGGCAGTAAACAGAATCACATAGGAAGGCAGAGAAAGGTGAGCTGCATTAGTGGTCACACAAGAAGTAAAAGTCTGATGAAAGCAGTGTTTTAAAGGGAAAACAATGAATTTCTATCAAATTAAGTCGGCTCGCATCGTAGCAGATTGGATGTGTTTTTTCCTTGGCCGTTTTCCAAGATTCTGGCAAAGTGCTATACAGAGAATAGATCATTGACTTTTAAATGGCATTGTAAATTCTTTATTTTCGGATGACAGGCCCTTATAACGGCTTCAACACAGCAGTCTGTAAGCTCTGCTTGTATTTCAGCATAACTGACCAGGCAGACGTTGGTAAATGTGCTAATGTCTGTTTTATGGACTTTTTTATGGGTTTGTTAGTGGGCTGTATATCTCATCTTGACACGCCATTAACAGCGAGCATTGGCAACATGTTTCGACGGCCATTACAAAATTATTCCTTTAGGGGCAGGTTGCAGTGGAAGATACACTGCAATAAATATGCAACATTAAGAAGGTAGTCCCATTAAAATGAAAAACTGGAGACTGCCTGAGCTGAAGCAGTGACCCAACCTGATGGCATCTTCTTGCTAAATCATGTCTCGCTTGGCTTTAATGGAAGAAAATTAGCTATCGCACGTGGACTAAAAGAAGCATCTTGTGCTTGAAGTCAGGCAGTATAACAGGGACACTAATACTGCATAATTGCCTAACATGAGAAGAGACACAAAACTGCCAATTTAAGTGGAAATTTGACTTGTGTATTTAGTGCATTTGTAAAAAAAACAAAATAGCACATTATACTTAACTTAATATTCATAACATAGAACTGCTGAAATAGGACTACAATAAAATCTAAGATTACATCAGGATATTAAAAAAGATCTAAACTCTAAATTAATTACATTCAGTCTGCTCAAGCACTGTGTATCAAACAGATATTTTTTTTCTTCATAAAGCACTGTTTTTATCTTTTTTGCAATTTTTGCAATTTAGAAAGGCTGTTCTCATCCAGCCACTTCCCATGTACATGATCCAGTACTGGTGGCTACACGTCATTACTTGAGGTTTGGTGGCATTGTCATTTGTAGATTTCACCAGGGGTGTATGAAACATGTAAAATCACAAATGGAAGATATCTGCCACCCTGTAACAGTAGTTCCTGAACATGAATCCCAGGTACTTTAACCACTTCAGCTGCGGAAGATTTCACCCCCATCATGACCAGGCTATTTTTTGCTATTCGGCATGTGCTACCTTAACTGGTTGCGTGGCCATGCAATGAAAAAATTAAATACAATTTCTTCATAAATTTTGGCCAAATTGTGTTCTGCTACATGTTTTTGATAAAAACAAATCACAATAAGTGTATATTGATTGGTTAGTGCGGAAGGTATGGTGCCTACAAACTATGGTATATTCAGTGTTTAGCATAAATGAGTGCACCCCTTTTCAAAAACTGGACTTTTGACTTACCGTAAAATCCTTTTCTCTTAAGTTCATTGACGGATGCAGTTCTCTTTGATTCATATCAGTAGGGTAATACTGCCCCCTACAGGAGTAGGACACTAGGCAGAAAAAAAGTTCTGGCTAAGCCTATGGGAAGTCCCGGTCAGTTTTGTATCAAAGCAGTGTCAGAAAGTAACACCAAACCAACTCAAAATAGAGGGGCATGTACTGCATCCGTCAATGAACTTAAAAGAAAAGGATTTTACAGTTTACAGTTAAAAATCCAGTTTTCTCGATCGTTCATTGACGGACACAGTTATCTCTGATCAATATCAGTAGGGGCGTCCCAAAGCAGTGCCATAAAATGAGGGTTGGGAACAGCAGAAAAGAACAAGTCCCCAAGGCTAAACATAGCCGACCAGGCAACATAGGACTCATCAGAACAAAAGATGAGGCCCACCTAAAACAAACAGTAAACACCCTCAAGGAAGGCCAAAAACCTTGCGGCCAAAAAGAGGCATCTACAGATGCCAGCACCTTATAAAACGTGGTAAAGGAGTGAACAAATGACCAGGTAGTGGATTTGCAACCTGAAGCACAGATGCCTGTATGGCGAAAAGCAGAGGAAACACTGGGCGCCTGAGTAGAAAGCGCCGAAACAGGGAAAGGTAGGACCTGACACTTATTTGAAGAAGCCTGCAACACCTACTGTCTGATTCACCTGGAAACAGTTGCAGCAGACGCAGGCATCCCTGTTCTTGGACCATACGTGAGCACAGAGAGTGAACCTGACTTACGGGAAGACTCAGTAGTCGCCAAGTACACCTCGAGTGCCCGAACTCTAACCAGAGTATGCAGCGCACATTCCATAGGATGAGGGGGCTTAGGACACAAGATGGCAATACCATGTCCTCGTGCAAGTGAACACTAGAAACCACGATCCGGACAAAGTACCACCTGGCCCCACAAACCAACATATAGGGAGAACAACAGAACAATGTCGCCAGTGCCGACACCCTGCGTGCAAAGTGACAGCAACCAAGAAGGCCACCTTCTGTAACTGCACCAAATCAAGGTCCCCAGTTGGTGAAGTAGGTTGCACCGGAAGAATCAAGTGTCACACCCCCTGGAAGAAGTTATGCACCAGGGAACGGGCGGCCAACGGCCTTTGGAAGAAAATTGCCAAAGCCGAAACCTGACCCTTCACAGTACTCAAGGCCAACTTTTGATCAACTCCCCGTGAAGGAAGCCAAGATTCGGCCACCGAGTAAGAGCGAGGGGGAGTCCAAGGAGACTCACACCACGCAATATACAACTTTCTCATATGATGAAAAAATCATCCTAGAAGACGCTTCCCACGCTTTACGCATGGTGGGAATCACTGAAGCTGACAATCCTCTGTCCTTCAACACCGAGCTTCCAACAGCCAAGCTGGCAAGCCAGCGACCGTAAATCCGGATGGAAGAATAAATCAACGCTAACATCCTACGTGTGGATGTTGCTGTACTATGTAAAATTATTAGAATAGTTTTTTACATTTTAGAATGGGGAGTTTCGAGACTGACCATAATTTTAAAGGGTGCCTTGAGATTGTTTATGATTTTAAAGGGTGCCTTGAATGAAAAAAGGTTGAGAAACACTGGTTTATGATATAGGAGGGTCCATGTAACTGTAAAAAAATGCCTAAAATATAAAAATAGTTATAAAATAACTGAAATTCCTCTTTCAGGTAATTTTGTTGGAAAAAGCAGGGAAAGGAGCACTCCTTTGGTGTAACTCATCCCATCGCACTCCTTCTGTACTTCCCTGGCAAGCCCAGGAGAACTAGTCTATATTGAGGGAGCAGCATTACCGCCAGGCCATTCCCAAAGTGCAGCAAGCTTTGAGCATGCACAGTAGGAAACCGGCTGTGAAACTGCAAGGCTTCACTGCCAGTTTCCATTACAAGAAATGGCGGCGGCGGAAGCACCTGACCCAAGAGCTGATTGAATAATCACGGGGTGAAAACACGTCAGGATCCCTGGACAGGAATGTGCCCTAATATTAAAAATCAGCAGATACAATTTGATTTAGCTTGAAAAGTACATGTAAAAGCAAATTATATTTGTTTTGAAGTTCATTATTCTTTAACCACTTGCCCACCGCTCACATGGAGCGTACTGCGGCAAAGTGGCACGATCCCGTCCAGCGACGTAGACCTACGTCGCTGGACTCCTCCCCCTGTAGGCGACGCTCGCGCGCCGCCGGAGGCGCGCTCCCGCTGTTTTCATTCACAGCGGGAGTTGGGCCAGGCGAGGAGCAGCGGCGATCGCCGCTGCTCTGCCCCGATCGTCGGGGAATCGAGTGAGGAGATCCGCCCGCCTGTGTAAACAGAGCGGGCGGATCTCCAAAGTGACAGGGACTGACAGATCGAAGTGTTCAGCATAGCTGGACATCCGATCTGTCCCTGTCCCTGTCAATCCTCCGGTGGTAAAGTGGTTAAACCAGCGGTGGGCAACTGTGTCAATGCAAAACTGAAAGTTAAAACCATGACTTCCAGAGGCACAGGCATGACGGGACTTGTAGTTTCGCAACTGGAGTGTCGTCATTGCACATCCTGCTTCAAACTGATATTTTATATCTGTTTGTAATTATATATAAAGTGCTTTTATAATCTGTAAAAAAAAAAGGACTTACAAACAAGTATAAAATGCAGCTATATGCCTGCTAATGCTTAGAGCCTCTGCATACTGATTAAGAAAAGATTTGCTATTTATTGGTGGTGTGGAAGTTTGCCTCCTACACATTTCCACTGGTCAGTGTGCCCCCCGTCATTGTGTTGGACCAATAGGGATTTAAGGGGGAAAGAAGGGAGTGGGAAAGCTTCAGCAGAATCCAGAAATGTCAGCTGTCCCCACTCAGGGCCTTGCATTCAAGTGGAATTGTGGGAAAGTTGCTGCCAGTAGGTGGACCTGTATTTGTGCACAGATTTTCCTTTTTTATTTTATTAATAAATTATCACCACTGTAACACAGAATAGTTAATACACAGAACTCTCTTAGTGTCCCAAGCTGCCACTATTCCATTTGTTAGTTAGTTTGGTCAGTAAGAAAAGGTGTAGAAATGCAACTTGCTCCTTAACAGAGGATAAATAGTCAGAACATTCAACACTTCCAAAGGAACTCAAAAAGCCATCCATCAAAACACTGTGAATTACTAAAACTTCCCTTTAATACAGAAGTCACTTAGAAATCATAAGCCCATGAACACTCGGTAGCCAAGCAACTTGTGTATGCCCCAGTGAGCAACTGTGCTCCATATCTCTTAGTGCATTGATCTGATTTCATGTAAAATATATAACCATTAAAGAATATGTAAACCCAGTATTTCATATTCCTGATATGTGCCTGCTGTTTCATGTACTACTATAAATAAGTCCCCTGTTCTTTTTATTGCTTTATGTAAAATACCTAGTGTTCCTGAGAACACACCATGGTCAGTTCTCTAGCTGTGCTGGGAACTCAGTTTGCTCTCCTCCGATGATCAGACTCGTCCTGACACCCCCCCCCCCCCACCCCACACACACAGAGCCAACTCACTGGAAAGTTCAGTGTACCGCTGTTTCTTCCCCCCCCCCCCCCCCCAGCTCTAATGCAGCTGAGAACAGAGGAAGTGTGATCTCTTAACAAAAAAAGGAAAGGAAAAATGTGTTTTTTCGATTTTTTTTAATATATATACACAAATGTTTTGCCTTTCATTTCTATTTTAAACTGAATAATTTGTTTTACAAGGTGATCGTTTACATAAAGTACTTATTATTATTATACAGGACTTATATAGCGCCAACAGTTTACGCATTACTTAGCAAATGAAGGCAGACATTACAGTTACAATACAATTTGGTACAAGAGGAATCAGTGGGCCGTGCTCATTAGAGTTTACAATCTAAGGGGAGTGTCAATTGATACAAAATGTAAGCTGATGGAGAAAGTGAAACAGTGTATTAGTTAGAAGCTGGGTTGGCTTCTTTAAAGAGAAGGGTTTTCAGGGATTGTCTAAAGATGGATATATTAGGAGACGGTCAGACAGATTGGGGTAGGGAGTTCCAAAGGATGTTAGAAGCTCTGGAGAAATCCTGGAGGCGAGCATGGCAAAAGGTGACAAGGGAGCTAGAGAGCAGGGGGTCTTGGGAGAACCGAAGAGAACGGCTTGGTTGATATTGAAGACTATGCTAGTGAAATAGCTTAGGGCAGCTTTGTGGATGGCTTCATTCTGCGGGCGTGGGCGATATTCATATCGCCGAAGACGCGATATTTACCATTAGGCAGGGAGGCAGGGAGAAGTCGGGACTCCGAGGAGGAGGAGGACTCACAGTGCTGGCAGCCGTCCCACACGTTCAGCGCTGTGAGCAGCTGCACAGCTAACCAATCACGCGTGCCTGCACATCTGATTGGTTCGCTGTGCCGCTACCACGTGATTGGTTCGCTGTGCCGCGCTCACCGCTCCATCAAGAGAACTAGCTCCAGGGCGGCAGAGGGAACGTGTGGGACAGATGTCACGTCGGGCTGTGTTTTTCTACCTCCTACCACAACTGTGAGTCCCGACTCTGCCTAATCCGTCTTCTGCATTCCACAAAGAGAAATATCGCGATATTTATCGTTGAAAATTAAATATCGCAATGTTCTTTTTTCCCCAATATCGTGCAGCCCTAATTGTTAGTACTTTCAATTTTATTTGTTTGGTGAGTGGAAGCCAGTGGAGGGATTGGCAGGGAAGGGGTTAGAATTTTGTTTACCACCTGATTATTGTTTTTGGAAACTCAATTCCTGCCAAAGGAGAAAAAGCAGGAAGAACATTTATGATGGCCACCTAGAGGGTTAACATTCTGGGAACAAGTCTACCCCAATCAAAGGGCCCCCAAACATCCCAGGAAACTCAATCCTGCCTCAGTGCTTTAATCTGGGTCAGACAGTGACAGTCACACAGGCCATGCACCTCTCTGCCTCACTAGACATCAAAACACAGGGTCATCTACAACGCAAAGAAAACATGTGTTCCCGTCTGGCCTTTTACAGTGCATTTGTCACTTAATATTTAGCAGAATAATCACACTCCAAGGTCACCGGGGAAATAGATGGATCAAAGTGATATCAGCCACAGCTATAATATTAATTGACCGAGAGAAAAACAGGGGAAACCCATTCACTTCAAACCAAATCTGGTCTAAATACTTATTGTCCAATAATTCTGGACAAGCAGATTCTTAAGCATTATAGAGAAATCTGTAATATGCATATGAAATATATCTAAAACAAAGTTTGATCCCCTGCTCGAATGTCCTGTGGGAAGCCTTCCCAGAGAGTGGAAGCTGCTATATGCACATGGTTTCACAATGGAACGTCAAACAAGCTCATGGAGATGTGATGGTCCATTGCTAGACTGCATGTAGACAGGAGGTTGCTGCAAAGAGGTTGAAGGAAAACAGCTGCATTAATTTAAAATCAATGATAAAAAACACTGAAAAGTGTATTTTAAATTGGAACTCAAAACTTTAATTTTTATTTCTTAAAGTGTTACTAAACCCAGGAGCCTGCGTTAACTGCTAAATACCTTTTCTCATCAACAGTATATTGCAGTCTTGTGACTTCTATCAGTGTCTGGTTAAAGCTTGTCATGCTGATCACATGCAGTCTCCCAAGAAAAAAAAAAAAAAAAAAAACTCTCTAGCAATAAACACCAAACTGAGCATGTGCAGCCTGTCCCCTGGCTCTGTAAAAATCAGAAAATATATTGAAGTCAGTGGAAGGAGATAATCAGATGAGAGAGGATCGAACAGCCTTTTTACACATTGCAGAGGATTAACCCCTTAGGTTCCACAGTGAGTATAACAAGCATGCTTTACTGCATATACACACCGATTTTACTGGTGCGGGTTTAGTAACACTTTAAATACCCCATCACTCCTCCATCCTGTATTTAGAAAAAATTTGAAAAAATGTACATACCCTCTCCTCGCTCCAGCACTGTCCCCAGCTTTATCCTCAGTCCAGTTCAACCAGTGATCTTCAGGAAGAACAGTTGGGCTCATTCGTCACAATTCCTGTAAACCCAGCTGGTCGATGACACACCTCTAAGGATTATCAAACAGGCTGGGCTTACAATAATCTAGGACTTAGCAGTGCTCACACATCATTACACATGCGCCAAAAGGTGTAGGAAAGAAAAAAAGAGGACGCTCCTATGATGTTACTGGACCAGCTAGAAGACTGCAGAAACGAGGTATGTATAAAGTTTTATATTGAGAAAAAGCCTGGGGACTTCAGAGGGGTAATCACTTTCAGTCCATATAGCTGGGCTTCCCCTTAAAGTGGTTGTAAACCTAAAAAAAAAAAAAAAACCCTGCAAGACAAAGGCATAATGAGCTAGTATGCATCGCATACTAGCTCATTATGAATTACTTACCTTAGAACGAAGCCCCGACACGGATCCCTGGACACCGCTGTGGGAGCTGACATGATCCCTCGGCGTCTCTTCCGGGTTCGGCGGCTCCGGTGCTGTGATTGGCCGGAGCCGCGATGACGTCACAGTCATTTTCCGGCAAGTTCCCGGCAAGGAAAGCTGAAGGACCGCCGGACCATCAGAGCGCATGCGCCACTCGCGTGAGCGGCTGCATGCAGTGCAAATATCTCCTAAACCGTGCCGGTTTAGGAGATATTAATTGTACCTACAGGTAAGCCTTATTATAGGCTTTCCTGTAGTTAAAAGTGGAAAAATGCGGTATACTACCGCTTTAAAGTGTTTTAAAATTACATTTCTTTATTAAACCAAGTTCTTTAGCAAAAAAACTAAAAACAAAACATGAAATTCAGATAGAGCTTATTTCTACTTTAAAAGATGTGACTGAGCTTATTTAAATGCACATAAAAAAGAAAAAATAACTACAAAGTATATAGGGACAAAATATTTCTGTATATATCATTATTGCAGTCTGAAGCCGAAAGTGGCAATTTTTTCCTGATTTGTTTTGTAAGGCTTATATTGGTTAAAATGTAAAACTACAAGGAAAAGAGAAAAGGCAATGTCTTTTTCCATGGGTTGCCAATATTTGGAACAAAGTATCACTAGTCATGCAATGGAAAATCTCATAGATTGCCATTAATAACTAAAAACTAGAAACAGCTATCAGTTGTTTACAGAACTTATTAAAGAAAATAAAAAATGAGGTGCAGAGAGGAAATTTTCGTCATGGGTATATATTCCTACACACCCACAAATGCTTGAAGCAACCACAACAGCTGTGCAAGATGTCCGAACATCATCCTGGCAATGCAAATCACTCAATTGATGCACTTTTAATATAACTTTTTTAATGCCTTTAAAGCTTAACTTCGGTCACAAAAAGTTTCATTTGCACAAAATCCTAAATAGCCACAAGGGAGGAAACCCTTTTTGTGTGCAACAAATGTCTTTGCAAATTAAATTAGTGCCCTGTAAAAGTAGCTGTGACATCATCACTTTGCTGTGCAAAGCTGTGGGCGGGACCCAGCAGGCCCACTACAGGTGGTCTGATAAACACATGGGACCAGACCAGTCATTCTGCACAAGGAGAGGGAACAGTAGTGACTGGTCTTAAAGTGATACTAAAGTCTCTTTTTTTTTATAAAAAGAAGCAAACATGCCATACTTACCTGCTCTGTGAAGTGGTATTGCACCGAGCAACCCCCGATCCTCCTCTTCTCGAGTCCTTCGCCAGCGCTCCTGGCCCCTCCCTTCTGACGAGCGCCCCCAAAGCTAACAGGTTTCTAAAGGGGCACCCGAGCCGAGCTCTGTGTGTCCATTCAGACACAGAGCTGTGGTTTGGCCCTGTCCCCTTGCTCCTCATTGGCTCATTGACTTTGATTGACAGCAGCAGGAGCCAATGGTGCTCCGCTGCTGTCTCAGCCACTAAGGAGGGCCAGTCCCGGGCAGCGGAGTCTCTCCTGCAATATAGCTGGATAGAGATGGGGCTCCGGTAAGTATTAGGGGGCTGCTGCACACAGATTTTTTTTATCCTAATGCATAGAATGCATTAAGATAAAAAAAAACTTTCTACCTTTAGAATTACTTCATAGTTACATAGTTAGTCAGGTTAAAAAAAGACATAAGTCCATCTTGTTCAACCAAAAAAAAAAAAAATAAAAAAAATAAAAAACAGTGTTGATAAACCCAACCATACAATCCCATACCCGCAGTTGATCCAGAGGAAGGCGAAAAAACCCCAGCAAAGCATGATCCAATTTTCTACAGCAGGGGGAAAAAAATTCCTTCCTGATCCCCAGAAAGGCAATCGGATTTTCCATGGATCAACTTTACCTAACAAAATTTTAGTACCCACTTATATTAAGTACACCCAGGAAAGAATCCAGGCCTTTTTTAAAGTAATCTAGTGAGCTAGCCAGAACCACCTCTGGAGGGAGTCTATTCCATATTTTCACAGCTCTTACGGTGAAGAACCCTTTCCATATTTGGAGACGAAATCTGTTTTCCTCTAGACCTAAAGAGTGCCCCATTGTACTCTGTGTTGACCTTAAAGTGAACAACTCAACACCAAGTTCACTATATGGACCCCTTATGTATTTATACATGTTGATCACATCCCCCCTTAATGTCCTCTTCTCAAGAGAGAATAAATTCAGTTCCTCTAATCTTTTCTCATAGCTGAGGTTCTCCATGCCTCTTATTAGTTTGGTTGCCCTTTTCTGCACTTTCTCCAGTTCCCCGATATCCTTTTTAAGAACCGGTGCCCAAAACTGAACTGCATATTCCAGATGAGGTCTTACTAATGATTTGTACGGGGTCAAAATGATCTCTCTCTCTCTCTCTCTGGAGTCCATGCCTCTCTTAATACAGGAAAGGAGTTTGCTTGCTGTGGAAACAGCAGCTTGGCATTGCATGCTATTATTAAGCTTATAATCTACCAGAACACCCAGATCCTTGTCCGCTATGGATTCCCCCAGTTCTACTCCACCTAGTATGTATGATGCATGCATATTTTTAGCCCCCAAGTGCATAACTTTATATTTATCAACATTAAACCTCATTTGCCACACAGTTGACCACTGAAACAGTGCATTGAGGTCAGCTTGTAAGTTGGAGACATTCTGTAAGGAAGTTATTCCACTGCAAAGCTTGGTGTCATCTGCAGAGACTGAAATGGTGCTTTTAACCACTTAATGACCGCCCACCGCAGATTTACTGCGGCAGGCAGCCGCTCCTGCGGAAACCGACGTAGTACTATGTTACCCGCTCAGGAGACTCTAGGGGGCGAGCTGCGACGCCAGTGGCGTGCTCCTGCCCTCACTCTTCAGCCAGGGAGCCAGTGCATGTGACCGGCGGCTCCGATGACAACCGGCCACTCGCGCTCTCCCACAGCTGAGAGAGAAGGACAGATGGCTGATGTAAACACAGCCATCTGTCATTCTCCCTGAAGTGATCACAGAGGATGTATGATCCTGCTATATAGGATTGCATGTCTCTGTGATGACTTCAAAAGCCACGCCCCCTGACAGTTAGAATCACGCCCCTAGGGACACATTTAAACCCTTGATCACCCATACTGTTAACCCCTTCCCTGCCAGTGTCATTTTTACAGTAACAGTGCATATTTCTAGCACTGATTACTGTAGTAATGTCACTGGTACCCCCAAAAGTGTCAAAAATGTCAGTTAGAGGTCCGAGCTGTCTAGCGCAATGTCGCAGTCCCGCAAAAAAAATCGCAGATCGCCGCCATTACTAGTAAAAAAAAAAAACAAAAAAACAAAAATGACATAAATCTTTCCTGTAGTTAGTAGACGCGATAACTTTAGCGCTAACCAATCAAAATATGCTTATTGCGATTTTTTTTTTAAACAAAAATATGTAGCAGAAAACAAATTGGCCTAAAATTTTAAAATTTTTGACTTTTACATTTTTTTTTTGAGAATTTCAAATAAAAGAATGTGAAAAATATTATTTTTTTTCAAAATTGTCGCTCTTTTTTTGTTTATAGCGCAAAAAATAAAAATCGCACAGGTGATCAAATACCATGAAAAGAAAGCTCTATTTGTGGGGGAAAAAAGGACAACAATTTTATTTGGGTACAGCGTTGCACGACTGCGCAATTGTCCGTTAAAGTTACGCAGTGCCAAATCGCAAAATAGGGCCTGGTCATTGAGCAGCCAAATCCTCCGGTCTTAAAGTGGTTAATCCCAGACCCTATAGATATTAAAAAGTAAGGGTCCCAACACTGAACCTTGGGGTACACAACTGAAACTTCAATACAGGAAGCTCTTGCATAAAGGCAACATTTCACACTGTACAGATCTGGAAAAATTACCGAAGCATATCAAGAATACACATTCCTCTTGATTTCGACAATATCTGCTTTTTTACAGAATGTTTTTTAACAGCAACAAGGGAATTTTAAGTTTAAAAAGTAGCATGAAAAAATGCATAGACAAAGGCTTTCACAGCTTTAATTACCAATGTTGCAGGGAAGGGGGGTTGCTGATGGTGGGGGAGGGGGGGGGGTTGGGGGAGAGGTTAACTCTTAACTCCCTCGGCCAAGACCATCAGTGCAGGGGGATAGTGGAGTTAATTTTCTCCACCATGACCACCAGTGCAGGGGGAGATAGGGGTTAATAGTTACTTCCAAGACCATTATTGCAGGAGTGGTGGGTGTGGGGTAGAGCTGCACGATTAATTGTTTAAAAGAATTGCAATCTCGATTAACTCCCCCTCATGATCTTAGAACGGCATTTCCTTGATTCATACAGTGCAGAGCTGTTCTCTGCTCACTCACAGCTGTCAAAATAAAGAGCCTCCGGTGTCCTGTCGAATAATACCTCTCGTCAGATAATGCATCCGATGAACTGCGCATGCACAGTACGTAACGTCACGTCAGCTGATATCCCCATTAGCTGGCGTGACGATGACCTTGCGCAGTTTCTCTGAGGCATTATCCGACAAGAGGCAAATCGCGGAGAGTGTATTATCTAAATTGTCAGATTCTGCCTCGCTCTCTACGCATGCGCGCAATGGAAATCTATTCTTACTGGGTGGGTACTCTGATGTAAAGGGGCACTTTGATGAGAATACCTGATGTAAACACCCTGTGTGATATTTAACACACTGTGCTGTATACAATGTGCTGTGTGTGTTCTTTTAAAGCTTAGTGTATTATATTCAGCACAATGTTATTTATAGCACAGTGCGTTATACATTGTACCATACATACAGTGGGTACGGAAAGTATTCAGACCCCCTTAAATTTTTCACTCTTTGTTATATTGCAGCCATTTGCTAAAATCATTTAAGTTCATTCTTCTTCCTCATGAATGTACACATAGCACCCCATACTGACAGAAAAACACAGAATTGTTGACATTGTTGCAGATTTATTAAAAAAGAAAAACTGAAATATCACATGGTCCTAAGTATTCAGACCCTTTGCTGTGACACTCATATATTTAACTCAGGTGCTTTCCATTTCTTCTGATCATCCTTGAGATGGTTCTACACCTTCATTTGAGTCCAGCTGTGTTTGATTATACTGATTGCACTTGATTAGGAAAGCCACACACCTGTCTATATAAGACCTTCCAGATCACAATGCATGTCAGAGTAAATGAGAATCATGAGGTCAAAGGAACTGCCTGAAGAGCTCAGAGACAGAATTGTGGCAAGGCACAGATCTGGCCAAGGTTACAAAAAGATTTCTGCTGCACTTAAGGTTCCTAAGAGCACAGTGGCCTCCATAATCCTCAAATGGAAGACGTTTGGGACGACCAGAACCCTTCCTAGAGCTGGCCGTCCGGCCAAACTGAGCTATCGGGGGAGAAGAGCCTTGGTGAGAGAGGTAAAGAAGAACCCAAAGATCACTGTGGCTGAGCTCCAGAGATGCAGTCAGGAGATGGGAGAAAGTTGTAGAAAGTCAACCATCACTGCAGCCCTCCACCAGTCGGGGCTTTATGGCAGAGTGGCCCAACGCAAGCCTCTTCTCAGTGTAAGACACATGAAAGCCCGCATGGAGTTTGCTAAAAAAACACCTGAAGGACTCCAAGATGGTGAGAAATAAGATTCTCTGGTCTGATGAGACCAAAATAGAACTTTTTGGCCTTAATTCTAAGCGGTATGTGTGGAGAAAACCAGGCACTGCTCATCACCTGTCCAATACAGTCCCAACAGTGAAGCATGGTGGTGGCAGCATCATGCTGTGGGGGTGTTTTTCAGCTGCAGGGACAGGACGACTGGTTGAAATCGAGGGAAAGATGAATGCGGCCAAGTACAGGGATATCCTGGACAAAAACCTTCTCCAGAGTGCTCTGGACCTCAGACTGGGCCGAAGGTTTACCTTCCAACAAGACAATGACCCTAAGCACACAGCTAAAATAACGAAGGAGTGGCTTCACAACAACTCCGTGACTGTTCTTGAATGGCCCAGCCAGAGCCCTGACTTAAACCCAATTGAGCATCTCTGGAGAGACCTAAAAATGGCTGTCCACCAACGTTTACCATCCAACCTGACAGAACTGGAGAGGATCTGCAAGGAGGAATGGCAGAGGATCCCCAAATCCAGGTGTGAAAGACTTGTTGCATCTTTCCCAAAAAGACTCCTGGCTATATTAGATCAAAAGGGGGCTTCTACTAAATACTGAGCAAAGGGTCTGAATACTTAGGACCATGTGATATTTCAGTTTTTCTTTTTTACTAAATCTGCAACAATGTCAACAATTCTGTGTTTTTCTGTCAGTATGGGGTGCTATGTGTACATTCATGAGGAAGAAGAATGAACTTAAATGATTTTAGAAAATGTCTGCAATATAACAAAGAGTGAAAAATTTAAGGGGGTCTGAATACTTTCCGTACCCACTGTAACACGGTACACATTGAGGTCGGTAGAACAGTGCATTTGCAGTGACCGCAACAAGACATAGCGAGCGGTTGGTGGAGTGTCCAACTGATGCCACTGCAGCTTGCCAGCTGGCTCCAATTATTTATATAATTATAGAAGAAAAAAGGGGACAGTCAGAAATGTACGTTCTGCTAAGTATTTAATAAAAAAAAATAAAATAAAAAAAAAAAATTTTTGACTTACCCTAAAATCCATTACTCTGATGTTCATTGACAGACACAGCACCTGATCTTCTTAACCACTGGGTTATACTGCCCCCTACAGGAGTAGGACACTAGGCAAATAAGAAGTCTGGCTAAGCCTATGGGCAGTCCCAGGGGGTATACTTCCTCTCTCTGCAATAGGTATTCAGTTTTGTTACAAGCAGTGTCAGAAGAATTACAACTCCACAGAGGGCTGGGTGCTGTATCCGTCAATGAACATTAGAGAAATGGATTTTACGGTAAGTCAAAAATCCCATTTTCTCTTTCGTTCATTGATGGACACAGTTGCTGATATTCTTAACCATTGAGATGTCCCAAAGCAGTGTTAAACATAAGGGGTGGGACCAGCGATCAAAGAAATTCCCAAGGCTAAACTATAGCCAACTAGGTAAACAGGAGCTTAACCAAAACAACTGACCCCACCTGAAAAAAACAATACACCCTCAAAGAGGACCAGCTCCTCTAAATAGCAGCCTGCAAAACATTGCGACCAAAGGAAGCATCCGCAGATGTCAACACATCCACTTTATAGAACTTTGTGAAAGTGTGCACCTTAGACTAGGTGGCCGCCTTGCAAATCTGCGCCACTGACGCCTGATTACGGAAGAACCAGGAGGCACTGAGCGCCCGAGTAGAGTGCGCTTTGACACGGAAAGGAGGAACCTGACCCTTGATGGAATAGCCTGAATTACCGTATGTCTGATTCATCTGGAAATGGTCGCAATGGAAGCAGAAAAACCTTTCCGAGGCCCATCCATGAGCACAAATAGTAAGTCTGACTCCCTAAAAGACTCCGTAGCTGCCAGGTACACTCTAATCGCCCGGACCACATCCAAGGCATGCAAAGCAATTACTTTTGGATGGTTTGGTCTGGGACACAGGCAAGGCAACACAAGGTCCTCATTCAAATGGAAGGAACGACGGACAGCGGTAAAGAACTACCTTATCTCTGTGAACCACCAAGTAAGGTGAACGACAGGATAACCCCGCCAATTTCGACACCCTGCATGCAGAGGTAATGGCCTCCAAAAAGGCCACATTCTGGGACAGCATAAGCAGAAGAATCCCCTGAAGATTCTCAAGTACTCAAGGTTAGTTTCTGCTCAAGCCCCGTTGAAGGAAGGTCAAGATACGAGCCACCAAAAAAGAGCGAGGATGAATCCCAAGAAACTTACACCACGCGATGTATGTCTTCCACGTACGATGGTAGATCTTCCTACTAGTAGATTTCCTAGCTTTTAACAACGCTGGAATTATGGATTCAGACAAACCTCTATCCTTCAGCACCTGATGTTCAACAGCCAAGCCTTTAAAGTCAGCAACTGTAAAGCAGGATGGAAGATTGTCCCTTGGGACAGCAGATCCTCTCTGAGAGGAAGCTTCCAAGAAATGTCGGCGACCAACCGCACCAGATCGGCGGACCAGGCCTGACGAGGCCAGTCAGGGACCACTAAGATGACCAGAATTCCTTCTGCCTCCATCCTGCGTAGAAGTCTTGGCAGAAGCTTGAAAGAAGGAAAGGCCTTAATCAGATGATACTGACCCCCAAGGGTGACCGTGGCGAAAACCTCTGCACCTTTCTGTTGAGCCGAGACGCCAACAGATCCACCTCGGGGATGCCCCACTGGAGAAACATCTAATGAAACACCTCCGGATGAAGGGACCACTCCCCTAGGTCAATTGACTGCCGACTGAGGTAATCCGCCTGCCCGTTTTTTACCCAGGGAATGTGTACGGCAGAGAGAATTCCGGCTACCTCTAGAGCCGCCAGGATTGACTGGTGATTGACATAAGCCACTGTCATGGCATTGTCTGAATGGGTGCGCACTTGACATCCCTGAAGACGATCCATCCAATGTTCCAGGAACAGTCTGATCCTGAACAGTCTGATCCTGGATCCTACCATTGATCGGTAGGCTAGACTCTTTCAGTGTCCAGACCCCCTGAGCAGAATTTTTGCTAAGGACGCCTCCCCACCCGGACAGGCTGGCATCCATAGTGACCACTGTCCAATACAAGGGGAGGAAGGATTTGCGCCCAGCCGAAGCATCGGAGAACGAAGCCACCATATCAGGGGCTCTTTCGTTGCCCAGCGCAGCTGGATGTAATTGTCTAGAGACTGTGGATTCTTGTCCCATTTGCCCAGAATCTCCCTTTGCAGAGACCTTGTATGGAACTATGCAAACGGAACCGCCTTAAAGGTAGACGCCATCAGGCCCAGCACCCGCATGCAAGTCCATCTGCTGGACAGCAGGAGCCAAATTGCAGCCTGCAGTTTCTGGAGTTTGTCCAGAGGGAGGAGCACTTTTGCTAAGGTCGATTCCAGAGTCAGACTCAGACAGTCCAGCTTTGTGGATGGACCCAGAGCAGAATTCAGAATCCAGCGGAACTCCCTCAGAGTTCGTATGGTGATCTCCAGGTTTTCCAACAGAGCAGTAGCAGACTCCACTCGCAGAAGGTCATCGCCCAAGTAGTTCAGAACCCCAAGAAGACTTTTGTGAAGACCCGAGGAGCAGAGGCGAGACCAAAGGGTAACGCCACAAACTGATAATGCTCCTCTCCCCTGGCAAAGAAGAGGACCACTGATGACTAGCACATATTGTAATTTGAAGGTAAGCATCCTTGATGTCGATGGAGGCAAGAAAATCCCCCTGATACAGGGATGCCACCACCGTGCGAAAGGACTCCATTCTGGACTTCTGCACCCGTACAAAGCATTTCATGGGAATTGAGCGCTGTAATTTCAAAGCCTTTGTTTCTAATTTTTAGGGACTCGTTAAGGACTGGAATAGTACCACTGGATTGGCGTAGGGCCAATGTGGTGCCTATATTTAAAAAGGGATCAAAGTCTTTGTCAAGTAACTACAGACCTGTTAGTTTAACTTCTATAGTCGGGAAGATACTGGAGAGTTTAATAAAAGACCACATAGATGAGTTCTTACTGGAAAAAAATATTTTAAGCAACAGACAGCATGGATTCATGAAAGACAGAAGTTGTCAAACAAACCTGATTTCTTTTTATGAGGTGGTAAGTAAAACTTTGGACAGAGGGGTGGCTGTGGATGTAGTATTTCACAGTCAAAAGAAAATGACCGCACTCAGGATCTTAATGAAAGCATTGAAGTCTTTATTACTCACCACAAGTAAAATGTAGACAGAACATTACAGGAACATGTTAAGGTTGACGCGTTTCATGATACTAAAGATCGCTTACTCATAATCATAATGGTGTGGTTATGAGTAAGCGATCTTTAGTATTGTGAAACGCGTCAACCTTTACTTGTTCCTGTGATGTACTGTCTACATTTTACTTGTGGTAAGGAATAAAGACTTTGATGCTTTCATTCAGATCCTCAATGCGGTCATTTTCTTTTGACTTTGAAGTTATTTGGATGGCAGATCCGACTCCCACCAGGAAATTCTGTCTTACTTGAGCGGCTTTTCTTTGCCAGAATTTGAAGATGTAGTATACTTGGATTTTGCAAAAGCGTTTGACACAGTTCCCCATACACGGCTAATGTGTAAGGTAAAGTCTACTAGCTTGGAAAGATCGGTTTGTAATTGGATAGACAATTGGCTAAAAGATAGAATTCAGAGAGTAGTGGTTAATGATTCTTACTCTGAATGGTCTAAGGTTATCAGTGGTGTACCCCAAGGTTCAGTGTTGGGACCCTTACTTTTTAATATCTTTATAAATGATATAGGGTCTGGGATTAAAAGTACCATTTCAGTCTTTGCAGATGACACCAAGCTTTGCAGTGGAATAACTTCCTTACAGGATGTCTCCAACTTACAAGCTGACCTCAATGCACTGTTTCATTGGGCAACTGTGTGGAAAATGAGGTTTAATGTTGATAAATGTAAAGTTATGCACTTGGGGGCTAAGAATATGCATGCATTATACATACTAGGTGGAGTAGAACTGGGGGAATCCATAGCGGACAAGGATCTGGGTGTTCTGGTAGATCACAAGCTTAATAATAGCATGCAATGCCAAGCTGCGGTTTTCACAGCAAGCAAAGTCCTTTCTTGTATTAAAAAAGGCGCGGACTCCAGAGAGCGAGATATAATTTTGCCCCTGTACAAATCATTAGTAAGACCTCATCTGGAATATGCAGTTCAGTTTTGGGCACCAGTTATTAAAAAGGATATCGGGGAACTGGAGAAAGTGCAGAAAAGGGCAACCAAACTGATAAGAGGCATGGAGGAGCTCCACTATGAGGAAAGATTAGAGGAATTGAATTTATTCTTTCTTGAGAAGAAGAGATTAAGGGGGGATATGATCAACATGTATAAATACATAAGGGGTCCATATAGTGAACTTGGTGTTGAGTTGTTCACTTTAAGGTCAACACAGAGGACAAGGGGGCACTCTTTACGTCTAGAGGAAAACAGATTTTGTCTCCAAATATGGAAAGGTTTCTTCACCGTAAGAGCTGTGAAAATGTGGAATAGACTCCCTCCAGAAGTGGTTCTGGCTAGCTCACTAGATTGCTTTAAAAAAAAAAAGGTCTGGATTCTTTCCTGGGTGTACTTAATATACAGTAAGTGGGTAATTTTTTTTTTTTTTTTTTAGGTAAAGTTGATCCAGGGAGTATCCGATTGCCTCTCTGGGGATCAGGAAGGAATTTTTTCCCCTGCTGTAGCAAATTGGATCATGCTTTGCAGGGTTTTTTCACCTTTCTCTGGATCAACTGCAGGTATAGGATTGTGTATATGTGATTGTATGGTTGGGTTTTCAATACTGTTTTTTTTTTTCTTCTTCTTTTTGTTGGTTGAACCAGATGGACTTGTCTTTTTTTCAACCTGACTAACTATGTAACCCAATAGTTAAAAAATTCAGGAGCTGTGTCAATGAATGAAAGAGAAAATGGGAATTTTTACCTACAGTAAAAATCCATTTCTCTGATGTTCATTGACGGACACATCTCCTGGTTCTTCTTAACCATTGGGTTATACTGCCCCCTACAGGAGTAGGACACTAGGCAGGAAAAAGCTTGACTATGCCTATGGGCAGTCCCAGGGTGTATACACCCACTCTTAGCTATAGGCACTCAGTTTTGTTACAAACTGTTTCAGAAGAAAGCCAGCTCCACAGAGGGGTGGGTGTTGCGTCTGCGAATGAACATAAGAGAAATGGATTTTACGGTACGTCGAAAATCCAATTTTCTCCTTCGTTCATTGACAGACACAGCTCCTGATTCTTCTTAACAATTGGGACGTCCCAAAGCAGTGTTAAAAGTGAGGGGTGGGAGAACAAGAAAAAAAACCCAAGGCTAACCATAGCCAACCAGGTAACATAGAGCTCAACTATAAACAACTGGAGCTCCCCTGAAAAACAATACACCCTCAAAGAGGACCAGCTTAAAAACATTGCAAAAGTATGCACCAAAAAAAAAAAAAGAAAAACAGAAAAAAAAAGTATGCACCGACAACCAGGCGGCCGCCTTGCAAACCTGCATCACTGACGCTTGAAGACCGAAAGCCCAGGAGACACTAGCCGCACTAGTAGAGTGCGCCTAAACAGGCAAAGGAGGAACCTGACCCCTGACGCAATAGGCCTGAACCACCGACTGATCCATCTGGAAATGGTCACAGAAGAAGCGAACAACCCTTTGTGAGGTCCGTCCGTGAGCACAAAGAGTCTGACTTTCTAAAAGACTCTGTAGCTGCCAGGTACACCCTAATTGCCCGAACCACATCCAAGACATGCAAGGCAATTTCCTTCAGATTTTTCGGCCTGGGACACAGGGAAGACAACACAATATCTGCATTTAAATGACCGTCAGAGACCTCTATAGGAAGGAATGACGGACAGAGGTAACACACCATATAATCCTTGTGAATCCCCATAAGGTGAATGACAGGATAACGCCGTCAGTTCCGACAACCTGCATGCAGAGGTGATGGCCACCAAAGAAAGCCACCTTCTTGGACAGCGTAAGCAGGAAACCTCCCAAATATTTTCAAAGAGAAGCGTCAGTAAAGCTGAAAACACCAAATTAAGTTTCCAGGGCGGCAACAGAGCCCGCTCTGAAGGAACCAAATGTCGGACACCCTGAAGAAAAGGTACGCACCAGGGAGTGTGTTGCCAAGGGTCGTTGGAAAAAGACTGCCAAAACTTGATACCTGGCCCTTGATGGTACTCAAATCCAATTTCTGTACAACCCCCTTAGAATTCGGGCAACTTACGGAGCCGCCAGGACACTTCTTGTGCCCCCTTGGTTGTGGACATAGACCACTGCCATAGCATTGTCTGAAAGAATTTGTATCGGACACCCCTGAAGATGATTGTCCAATGAGCCAGACAAAGTGTGATCGCTCTGAGTTTCAGTACACTAATCGGCAGTCTGGGCTGAGGACTCCTCCCCACCCCGACAGACTAGCATCGGTGGAGACAACCGTCCAGTACAGGGGGAGAAGGATTTTCCCTGTCGAAGTGCCGGAGAGCGAAGCCACCGCTAGAGACCGTGGATCCTTGACCCACTTCACCAGAATCTCTTTAGCAGAGATCTTGTGTGGAACTGTGCAAACAGACCGCCTCGAGGGTGGACACCATCAGGCCCAGTATGCGCATGCAAGCCCAGAGGGATGACCGTCTGCTGAACAACAGAAGCTGAATTGCCTCCTGCAATGTCTGTAGTTTTTCCCAATTAAAAAAAAAAAAAACACTCTGGCTGAGGCCAAGTCCAGGGTCAAACCCAGATAGTCCAGTTTTTGAGGACAAAACCAAAGCAGCCTCCTGAATGTTCAGGATCCAACCAAACTAACTCAAAGTTCCCAGAGCAATCTCCAGTAGTCCATCAAAGCAGTTGGAGACTCCGCTCGCATTAGACGATCGTCCAGGTACCCCAGTACGGCGATCCCCCGCTGACCCAAACAATGCCAGCACCGGGGCCAACACCCCTGTGAAGACCTGAGGTGTGAAGGGAAGACCAAAGGTCAGAGCCACAAACATAATGTTTCTCATCCATGGCAAAATTGAGGCAGTGCTGGTGACCAGAAAATATTACAATGTACAGGTAGGTGGCCTTGATGTCGATAGAAGCGAGAATAAATCCCCTCTGAAGTGGGGACGCCACTACCATGTGAATGGACTCCATGCAGAACTTCTGTACTCGCACAAAGCAGCTTAGCGCCTTAATGTCAAGAATTGGATGTACCTTGCCTTCCTCCCTGGGGACTGTAAAGAGGTTTGAGTAAAATGCCAGAATTCCAAAGTCGGAAACCGGAGCAATCACCCCTTGGAAGTAACAAGTCTTGCACTGTCATAAACAGACCCAGGAAGCGATCTGGGGACAAGTGCAGGTTGGAAGGGAAAAAAACCTTTCCGGAGGACAAGAGCAAACTCGATCTTGTAGCCTGATCAAATAACTTAGTGGACCCACTTGACCTGTACCAGGGAGGTATAAAGATCCGGAAACCAGCGAAGACACCCCCCCCCCCCAACTCCAGATATGGGTGAGGGCGCCGCTTCATGCAGAGGCAGCTTTGTCTGAAGGTCTGGAAGAGCCTGCTTGTGGCTTGCCAGACCAGGTCCTCTTGGAACCTCTGGTGGAGGCACTGACTTTTGATCCCTTGTCTTGTGACCCTGAGAGGCTGCTTAGGAGCAAAGGAGAATGGCCCATGTCTACGCCGGGCCTCCTTGCCCTTGGTAGCCTGCGGAAGAAGAGTACCCCCCCCCCCCCATGAGACACTTAACAATGCACACTAGGAAGCTCCAAACAGACAATCTCCTACAAGAGGCAGATCAGATAAGGCCTTCTTAGAAGTCTAGTCCGCAGACCTAAGGCCGAAGGACCACTGCTGATACAGACAGCCTAGAAATCAAAGGAGCCACATCCTAAAGACCAAAAGTGACCAAAAATTTAGAGGGGCTGGAGGGGGGGGGGGGAGAACCCGGGGGTCCGACTATCCACCCCAAAACCCTCCAAGGGTAGTGAAGGGACAGTTTCTTACCATACCAGGAATAGGGTGGGCATCGCTTTGGACAGGACATCGATCCACTGTAATGTGGGTGCTGTCAGTCAGGAGGAAACACTGGCAAAGCCAGTTCGTATGCATCCTTGCAAGACGTTTAACTCCCAGGCCAGCCCCCGTCCAGTGGGGCTATATCGGGGCCGACTTAGCGCGGAGCTGCGGTCTGCACACGCTCGCTGACCGGACTGCGGGGACCCTAAGGATCTAGATTTCCAGTTCGTCGCCCCGTCCGGCACTTGATTGTAGTTCTCATAGGGAAAAAAAATGAATAATAAAAACATGTTATTTAAAATGAAAAAAATTGCCAGGACCAGAGATCCCAGCAAGGAACTAGGTCCTTATTCCTGACTAGGCAGAAAAAAACCTATAGCTGAGAGTGAGTGTATACCCCCTGGGACTGCTCATAGGTGTAGTCAAGCTTTTTCCTGCCTAATATCCAACTCCTGTAGGGGGCAGAATAACCCAATGGTTAAGAAGAATCAGGAGCTGTGTCCGTCAATGAACAAAAGAAAAATATTTTTTTCCGATCTAGACCATGAATCTGCACCAACAGACTAATGACATTTAATTTGAGTGAAATTTAATTATTTTCCTTTACATCTACAAGGATGATGGGGATTGGAGCGGGGAGCTCAGGCAGCTGTACTTCCTGTCAGGAACCCGCTGAGAGTTGCAGTCCAGGTAAATATGGAGATTCTTGTCAATTTAATTAAACTTGAAATTTTCATTTTTTTTTAAATTTGGTTTCCATGCATTGATTGAATTTATTTTGCAGGATCCACTGTGGGGATTATGAGGAATCTTGGTGATCATCTCAGGTCTAGGAAGAAATCTGCATTAGCCCTTGGAACCTGGCTTCAATATAGTAAAGATAAGGATCCAACTCCCTATCACTGTCCCTCTATCACATTCTCTCTCAATCTCTGGGTGACAGAGTAGGAGAGAGAGTGACAGAGATAGAGACTGCGGAGTCACACTCTGTCACTCTCTGTGGCAGTAAGTGCATAACATTGTGGCTCCATTTCACGCACACTGTATCATCGAGAGTGTGTCAGCGAAGTTGTGAAATGACATCGTGCGTGACACAGAGTGCATCTGTTTCCTTTCCTCAAAATCTCTGTGTAACTCACGCTCCATCATAATGTCTAAGCCACTCACTCTCACACTCTGTGAGACACAGTGACAAAGAGAGAGAGACACACACTCTTTGTAGTACTCACCCTCTCACAGTTTCTGTGTCACTCCATCATACACTCCCAGTCCCAGGACACTCCTCCACTCTGTCACCCATTCTCATACCCTTTGTGTCACTTCACCTATCTCACACTATGTGAGAGAGAGAGAGAGACGCACACTGACTTTCACAGAGAAAGTGCCCAAACCAAGACTCTGTTCAACACCTTTTTGAAGAAAGGTCAAAATCCTAGCCACCGAAAACAGGCGAGGATGCACCTTCAGCGATTCACACCATGAGATGTATGATTTCCATGTACGATGATAGATCTTCCTGGAAGTAGACTTCCTGGGCTTAAACAGTGTAGGAATCACAGAATCAGAAAAACCTCTATCCTTGAAAACCTGGCTTTCAACAGCCATGCCGTTTAAGCCAGCGACAGTAAAGCAGGATGGAAGATCGGCCCTTGAGAAAGCAGATCTCCCTTGAGAGGAAGTCTCCAAGGAGCATCGGCGACCAACCTTACCAGATCTGTGTGCCAAGACCGGCGAGGCCAGTCTGGGGCCACCAGAATGACCGGAATCCCTTCCACCTCTATTCTACGCAGAAGCTTCGGCAGAAGTTTCAGTGGAGGGAACACATAGATCAGCCAATACTGACCACAAAGAGCCACCAGTGCATCTGTGGCGTTGGCCAGAGGATCCCTCTACCTGGCTACAAACCTATTTCCTCCCTATTGGGCTTCCACGGAGGGATGAAACACGTCAGAGCAAAGGAGGAGTCGCGCCGTCAGTCACAACAGCCGCAGCTTGCACTGCAGGCAGCCGCCGCTCTCCAGACAGAACTTGCATCATCGTTTTTTCCTGTAAGTCCATCTTTATTTTTCTAATAAATGTGATAAAAGGTAACGCACTATTAGTCTATTCTCTCATTTTCATGGTGCACCTTATATGAGTGTCATTCCGAAAGAAGAACCAGGAAACACCAGGAGTCCCTCATTTACATATCCAGAGAGACTCTACATTCATTACATGTTTGGAAACAGTGGGATCTGGTAAGCAGCTCCCCTCCCCTGTTACACACGAGGGTGGATTCCAACACAGCACTCCCTTTTGGTTATCTACAGAGGTCCCTTTGGATTCATATTCTGTCTATCTGCCCTAAATCTACTTAAAGCTGATAAGCGGTGAATTCACCAGGTGATGGGATTTTCACGTCACGTTCGTTGATTTGCAGCAGCACTTGGTTTTCTCACGGCCACCAGTGATTATTTTTGGAATTTATACGAACACTGGACTTTATTTGCACATTCATCTATTTAGCTTTTTTTACTTTGTTTACTCACATTTTCATTAGTTTCAAATTGTTTGTACACTATTTTGTATGCATGATTGACATTGTTCATTTTATTGCAATTTAGTAGCGCACCAGACTTTTTTACACTCACTGCAGAGATATGTTTGTGATGTGGAATTCTTATCGCTTTAATAATATCTGCACTTTACCAGGATTAATGGATGGCCTCTTTCTGTCATATTTCATCCATATGACTGAAATACTGCTGCTATTGTCTTTTGCAGATATAATAAAGTCCTATTCACTGGAAAAGTAGCATGATCACTATCAAATATGGTTTATATGAACCATATTTGATCGGATCCACTAACAGGATATGATGAGTCCATGCTTGTGAATTAGCATGGCCGGGTCCATGGGAATCTATGTGGCAGCCATGTTTCTTTGTTCACCTGGCAGTTAAGAGTCTCTGCACACAGCGATGTTCATTCATAGGCACTCACTCCTCTTTTCTATTGTACTTTTGAATGTATACATGTCTGTGATTGGTGGTCTTGAAGCCACTCCCTTGTAACCCCTTTCCTTTTGTTCACTTGCTGTAAATAAAGCTAGCACTGCTCTGGAGGGCTCGGAGACTCTCACACACAGACACTCACTCAGACACTCACACTCTCAGACACAAAGAGACCCTTCAGATGGCATCGATATGACCCAGTGCGTCTGTTCCTTTCTTGTCACCGATTGCGATGGGCTAACCTTATACAAAAGAGCTGTACATTGTACTTTTCAGAACAAGGGATTAATGGCGTTTGGCACGTATTAATATTCACAAGTGCGTTTTTCAACGCAGCGAGTTTCTATGCTCCAAGCCCCAATAATTTCCACAACAGAGTCAACACATTGGTGAAGACCCTGGGGGGGGGGGAAGCGAGACCAAAGTGTAACGCCACAAATTCATAATGGTCTTATCCTACAGCAAAGCGAAGAAAACGCTGGTGTCCAGCGTAAATAGGGATGTGTAGATATGCGTCCTTGATATCTATGGAGGCCAAAAAGGTGTAGAGACGCCACTACTGTGTGAATGGACTCTATTCAAAACTTCTGTACCCCTACAAAGCGGTTCAGAGCCTTAAGGTCCAGGATTGGACGTACTGTGCCTTCTTTCCTGGGCACAGTAAACAGGTTTGAATAGAAACCCTGAAAACGGTCCCGAGAAGGAATCGGTACAATCACCCCTTGCGACAGCAGATCTTGTACCGCCTCTCTCAGATTCCTTAACAGGTCGGGAGATAGGCGTAGATTGGACGGAAAGAACCTGTCCGACGGTCGAGATCAGAATTCATTCTTGTAACCCGATCTGATCAGTTCGTGGAGCCATTTGTCCTGAATCAAAGAAGTTCATGGTTTCGGAAAGAAGCAAAGACACCCCCCCACCCCAAAAACGGGTGAAGGCCTCCCTTCATGCAGATGAAGGATTTGTCCGCAGAACCAGATTGGCCTGTTCTCAGCTTACCCGACCATGTCCTCTTGGAACCCCCAGAAGACCCGAATGGCTTAGCTCCTTTCTCCTGCTACCCGGAGGCACGAAAGGACCGCCTAGGAGCAGTAAATGAAGGTCCCAGTCTATTACACGGTGCCTTGCCCTTGGTAGATTGGGGTAGAAGAGTGCTCTTCACACCCGTGAGGCCTTTGATCAACTCATCCAGGGAGGATCCAAACAACCTGTCCCCTGTAAAGGGAAGGTCAGAAAGAGCCTTTTTGGAAGCCTGGTCTGCAGACCAGCTTTTCAGCCACACCATGCGTCTAATAGCAATCCCCACCGCAGACACTCTGGCTACCAGTGGAGCCGCATCACATATACACAGAAAGGCTTGAACCATTTGGTCCAGTAGCTCTATCAAACCCGGTGAGAGCTGCTCCGTTTCCAAGTCACCTTTTAGCAACTTTGCCCATTCTGTGATGGTCTGTGACACCAGAGTGATCACAAAGACCGGTTTTAGTATTGAGCCGGCTAACACATGCAAATGGCGGGACACGGACTCAATCCATCTATCCACCGGAACCACAGTAGACTTGTTTACTCTGGAAACCGGATGATCCACCTTTGGTGGCACGGTCCAACTAGTGGAAACTGCATCTGCGAAGGGGTAATGCCTTTTAAAGCGCTTAGGCACTACTAACATTTGTTTAATGCGCCCCCCACTGGTTATTGACAATGTTGTCAAAAGGTTCCGGACAGGGAAAAACCTTACCCGACTTCTGGGATTTGTGGGTGCCAAAAGACACCTGCGTCCCTGACGCTGTAGAATCATCCGCCATTTTTAGGGTTTCACGCACTGACAATATAAGAGCCTCCACCAGCGCGCTTTCGCATGCGGCAGCTGACAAGAAAATGTCCTCCTCGCGGTCAGAATGCGAATACACAGATCCACTAGGATGGTACGCGTCAGCGGCGGCCACATCTACCTCAAAATCTGAGGATATTATATAGGCAGGTGAAGGCAAAGGGCCCTTTCGGCTAGTGGTATTTTTAAAAACTGAATCCACCTTTGACACCAGGCTTTCCAAAACTGCTGTTAAAGCAAGCAGGGGCTGTGACCGGGAGGGTCCCGCAAACACACTGAGGGGGTCTGTAGGCGAGATTTGGTCCTGGGACTCCGTTAGCACTGAGTATAAAAAAAGCAGTGTCACTTTAATAAAAGTCGCAATCCGCACCGCTGCACCAGCGGTACCACCAGTTCCAGCCCTAACACAGCCTGTAGCAGGGTGAGTGAGGAAAACCTACAGGGACCCCAGGAATATACCACCAAAACTGGAGGCTTCAGGAACGTTCTGCGCAGAGAAGAGAAACGATGTGACACAGGAAACAAAAACACCTGGGTCATGTCTAGAGCCCTTAGCTTCTCCCTTGCTGTCTAGCGATAGTGGACTTCAAGAAACTGGCCGCCCTATGCATTCCTATGGGGAACTACCAAAACATGGCCGCCCATGCATTTCAATAAGAGACTTTTAACATTGATGCAGAGCAGAAAATCACAGCAAAATGGTAGCCCCCCCGGCGCGCCATGCGGTCTCCAGGACCCCCTCAGGAGGGGTCATCAAGGGGTCCCCAGGAGGAGACCCCACCAGGACAAACCCCCCCCCCCCGCAGTGGTGGCTACAATACATCCGCCCCCCCAGGGGTAGGAACCCAGGGGGGGGGGGGGTTGGGGGGACAGCTGAGGGGGGCCTGGTATCACGAGAGGCCAGGGAAACCGAGGGATACCCAAGAGTTTGACTTTTCCAGGGAGGGGGCCCACGTCCACCCCAAGACCGCCAGAGAATAGGGGGGACCTTACTCACGGTACCAAGGCTTAAGATGGGCGCCACTCCGAACATACTACTAACGGCCAGGGGGTACACTGTGACTCAGGGCATCCCAGATCATGTGCGTCCTGGCGAGGGGTTTCACTCGCGGGCTCGCCCCCGTCCTTCGGGGCTCTGTCATGGCGAGGCCTAGTGCTGGATTTTAACCTGCTCATGCTCGCTGGCAAGGCTGGGAGACCTAGAATCTAGAGCTAGAATATCCAGTCTGAAACCCAGCCGGCTGTTGCTTGTAGTTCTCTCAGGAACACGAACTAAAAAATAGTCTTAAAAAACAGGTTCCCAAGAAAAAACCCAGCTGTCTGAAGTACCAGCATGGAACTAGGTCCTACTCCTAAACTAGGCAGAAACCAACTAAGAGCTATAGCAGAGTGTGTTGGTGTATGGCTGCAGGGACTGCCCCATAGGCGTGGTAAAGTTTTTTTCCTGCCTAGTGTCCTTCTACCGTAGGGGGCAACATAACCCAATGGTTAGAAAAGATATAGAGCTGCGTCTGTCAATGAACGATAGAGAAATATATTTTTTTTAGCAGAGACCCTAGAGAACAAAAAATATTTTATCCAGAATTGTGCAGCTCTAGTGTGGGGGGTTAAATTTCACTGCCACTGACTTGGGGGAGGGGGCAAGAATGTGGTTAGTATTTTTGGGTATACCAACATCAATGCTGAGAGTTATTATTATCCACAGTATGTTTAAATTGATATTATTTATATGGAGCCAAATTCTGTAAAGCACAGACACAAAAGATCATAATAAGCAGGTTATATACATGTGTCTTTTAGTCAAATCTTCAAGTCAAGGCTTTAAATACTTGATCTCCGAAGATTCGCCTTTTTGCAACAGCAGCGCTGCTTTTAATATTGTGGCCTCAAAGCACTCTCAGACGTTTCATGTCAGTGGAAAACCGCAGAGGCTTATATACAAGATCCTTCCCTCACAGATGGCACTGCACTTATTATATTAAAACCATGTGCAGTTATTAAGTTTTACTTTGACATACATGGAAAACAAATGTCACATGTTAGTCCCGACAACAGCTGTCTGCCAAAGCCCACCTTCGAGCTGGCAATTGCTCCCGGCCTGTGAAGCAAGATCTTAATCTAGCATGCAACACAAACTACACAGTCAGTCTGTGGCCCAACTATTCCTTAAGCAGCTCTACTTCGGCAACTTGAGTTTTTAAACAATATGCACACAGTAAGCCATAACTACTGAAATTTAGTGCCACATCCATCTCCTCCACACATTCAAAGCACAGCAAGGGTTAACCGCAGCAATGGGTGAAAGGATTTCGCCCAGTCATGTCAGTCAGACATGATTTAACAATTTAAAGTCAGGGCCAAAACAAAAGGTGCAGTGTGGGACTGGCTAGTGGGTGTTCTGAAGAGGCAGGTGCAAAGGGAAAGACTTTGAGGACTTTAGAGGACCTATTCAACCCCAGGCTGGAAACCGCATTGGTAGAAGCAGCAAGCTAATCCTCTAGCTTCAGAGTCATGCACACTGCATCAGTGAAAGCCAAAATGGAATCTATGGGTAATGGCAGAAGACTGCAACTTCTCAGGGTAGATTATCTGGCAAAGATTTGAGCGACTTCAGAAACAGACAGCATCTTTGAGGTCGATGGCTCTGAAGCAGCTAGGGCCCTGGTTAAGTCAGAAAACATGCTGGAGAGGGTGGTGAAGAACACTGGAGGCCTCTGTGATCAGTCAGTAAATAACTGACTGTCAGGGAGACAGAAGGGACTCCAACCGCAGTGAACAGCATGACTACAGGGTGCAGACGTCTGCACCATCAGTAGGCGTGCTACAAACGGTCCCCAACCTGTTAGTTGAAAGTGCACCACCATCACCTCTTTCTAGAATTCTATGCTTAAGATAAAAAAAACACCTTCTGCCTTTACAACTCCTTTAAGATTATGGCATTAACACATTGTTATACTAGTCTTTAACAAAAAAAAAAAAAGTAAAAGAAAAAGTAAAAATATGTTTCCTATTGTAACATATGATGAGCAGTTTTTCCCTCTGGGTGTATAACAGGTACTCTGTGGGGCAATAACCTTTGATTACTAGTCTGGATTAACCCACTTATCCCTACTACAACCCCTCAGTGAGGCTGCCAAGGGTGACAGCTTTACACCAGCTTTAATTTAAAGATGAACAAAAGTATATTTTCAATAGAAACATGCTGATATTGCATGATAAAATAGTTCAGCATGCACACTTCAAAAGTAAGTTGTCATTTGCATTATCCACATTTCATATTATCCATATGCCATCTTGAATAGTCTAGTACTCAGCATTAGTGGGAACTAATTAAAGAGGTTGTAAACCCATAAAAAGTTTTTTCAACCTGAAAGAGAAACACATGAGCTAGTATGCATCGCATACTAGCTCATTATGAAATACTTACCTTAGAACGAGCCCCCGCTGTGCCGTCCGCTTAGCTGTATGGCGGGCAACATGTTCAGTCTCCCGTCTTCCGGGATCGCGGCATCCGGCCATCTGATTGGCCGGAGCCGCGGTGACGTCACTCCCGCGCATTCGTGCGGGAGCCGATGGTCACGGCACGGGGCTCTGAAGAAACGGCACCAGCGGCCGTTCCTTCAGAGCGCATGCGCCAGTGATGTCACTGGCTGCATGTAAGGTAAATATCTCCTAAACAGTACATGTTTAGGAGATATTTACAGTACCTATAGGTAAGCCTTATTATAGGCTTACCTATAGGTAAAAGTTGCAGAGGCGGGTTTACTTCCTCTTTAAGGTGGTGCTACCATCTGAGGAAAGTGATATAATATGTTCCCTTATAGGAAATTCTCAGTAGGAACTATT
This sequence comes from Pelophylax lessonae, assembly GCF_965119305.1. Taxonomy (NCBI): domain Eukaryota; kingdom Metazoa; phylum Chordata; class Amphibia; order Anura; family Ranidae; genus Pelophylax; species Pelophylax lessonae. Next base: position 449,941,666 of record NC_138772.1, read on the forward strand.
TTCATTTTTTATCGGGAATCGGCCATTTAATAGGAGGGTCCTATCCCCATCCAAATCGTCCCCTCTCCTCTCATTTATAATGGCATACTAAGAGAGAGGTATGGAAATGGAGGTGTGAAAGAATCTGACCTCTGGGCTCTGGGAAAGCATGAGACTTCAGTCCTGCAGTCCCGCTGCAGCACTTCAGCTGGGTAACCTTTTGGGAAAGCCACAAGACACATAGTTTTACACACATACACACACACACACACTAATTTTAACTTGCAATTTTAGAGTGTTTGCACTGTAGTTCTGCTTTATAGTAGACAAAGCAACATGTTCATTTTAACGTATTAGTCCCAGTGGCCTGTACTTCGCTTAGTTTCACTCCTCCACTGCTACAGTACACCAGGAGTGGAAGAAAGTCCTATGTAAGCTACAGGTCGCTGGGGACATGGACAGCTTGTGAGTGGATTGGATTAAAACTCATGCTCTTCTATGGGGTATTTCTTTCAGCTCCATAAAGCTGAACTTAAGGTATGGTAGTTTTTACATAGTTACTGTACAATAATCCAGCTTGGACCGATGTAAGTATGTGCCATACCTGTGGGATCCAAGTGGAAGCTGGAAATCACTGCAGTAGACACCACAACTTCAGTGATTTTCACTAGATTCCAGGTCCCAACTAAGCACCATTCAGGGAATACCTTGCATTTTCTCAAACAATGTAAAATATTTTCTGATTGGACAAGGTGGAGAGGCGGGGAAGCAACATCAGCATCTCATCCAATAAGGGAATTGCTTTGCCCACAGTTATTTAAAGACAAATCCAAACAACACAGGTTTTGAGGTAGAGTCTACCATTAATGAATAGTAAATCATCTGACAGCTCAATGCAAACTGAACATCAGGTACCATTAATAATTTATGGGTTCTGTCTGATAAAACCTAAGGCTTGACCTGTGAGCTTAAAATGTAAAAAATGTACCTTTATTATAGTTTTGGGGCGTCTTTTGACGTAAATTCTTGGTTTTTCAACTACGGGAAGGGGAGGGAGTTTTCGCAATTCCTGCAGTACTGCTGCAGCAGCCCTCCTCTTTGCAAGCTTCTTGCTGTTCCCTTCTCCTTCAGCAGTGAATTCTCCCACTGTCACTTTGGTAACAAAACTTTTCATGTGTGGAGGGCCGCTTTCCTTGGTCACCTGGAGGAGAGAAAGCAAAGACTATGATATCAGAGGTACCATTTTGGCTGCCCATTGTCAATTTATCCAAGAAATTACTATTGACCTTTTGTTGCCTTTTTGTTTCCACAATCACTCACTAACCACTTGCTGACCAGCCACCATAGATTTACTGCAGCAAGTCGGCTCTATTACGCAAAACAACGTACATCGTTTTAAGGACAGTGGGTCGCTCACACACCTGCAATCGCTCCCCATGGAGACAGAATGGCAGCCGTTCTGTCATAGATGAACACAGGGATCCGGTGTTCCTACTATTTAGGAACACAGGTCTCTGTGTTCATCTATTGAGTACATTCCCCACACAGTTAGAAAGCACTGGCAAGGAGTACACTTAACCCTTTGATGTCCCTATTGTTAGTCCTTCCCTGCCAATGTCATTAGTACAGCAACAGTGCATATTTTTAGCACCGATTACTGTAGTAATGTAAGAAAGGAGAGAGCGGCGCCAGCTTAGTATAGTACAAGTTTATTTAACACTGTTAAAATTGGTGACTCACTGTCCGAGGTTGGGTGAGACCGGTACACAAAGACTGTTAGGGTCATCCATCTTCCTCTTCGATGGCCTGACGAAGGAGCACGGATGCTCTGAACGCGTGCAACCCCTATTTTTCTCCTGCCAGGAAGTGATGTCATCAGGGATCAGAAGTCGGCAGCCGGAGCCCTGTTGTGCATGCTCCGCCGCGGCCAGTGACAACTAGCAGCCCCACAGCGGCTCGGCTATACCTCTGGAACCTCACCACCTTCTCCTATGACCACTATCCTGGAAGAGGAAGATGGATGACCCTAACAGTCTTTGTGTACCGGTCTCACCCAACCTCGGACAGTGAGTCACCAATTTTAACAGTGTTAAATAAACTTGTACTATACTAAGCTGGCGCCGCTCTCTCCTTTCTTGCATCTCTCAGGGCTTCTCCACGCTTCAGCCGGCTGCCGCGGACTATAGCTTCCCTACAGTACCAAACTTTGTTCCCCCCCACGCAGCCCCATAACCCCCCCCTCCCATCCACCCACATTCCTTGTACCACCTTGGGATATTAGAAGAGCGCCATGACACCCCCCACTTTCATACTGTAGTAATGTCACTGTTCCCCTCAAAAGTGTCAGGTGTCCAATCTGTCCGCCGCAATCCCGCTAAAAATCGCTGATCGCCGCCATTACTAGTAAATAAAAAAAAAATAAAAATGAATAAAAATGACATCAATTTATCCTCTAGTTTGTAGGCGCGATAACTTTTGCGTAAACCAATCAATACAAATTAAAAATTTTAATAGATATACACTTATTGGGATTTTTTTTTTTCACCAAAAATATATGGCAGAATACATATTGACCTAAATTAATGAAAAAACATATATTTTTTTTTATTGGATATCTTTTATAGCAGAAAGTAAAAAAATATATATATATATATATATATATATATATATATATATATATTTTTTTTTTTTTTTAATTGTTGCTCTTTTTTTGTTTAAAGCGCAAAAAATAAAAACCGGAGATGTGATCAAATACCACCAAAAGAAAGCTCGGTTTGTGGGAAAAAAAGAACATCAATTTTATTTGGGTACAGCGTCACACGACCGCGCAATTGTCAGTTAAATGTACACAGTGCCGTATCGCAAAAAATGGCCTGGTCATTAAGGGGGTAAAACTTTCCGGTCCTTAACTGGTTAAGGATAGAATTATAATAATACGTTTTAAGGAACTTCTTGGTACTGGTACTTTGAAGCATCAGTATTTTTATGAAAGCCATAAATACGATTTTGTGTGGATCTGAGAATGATGTTTTAATGCACAACTATAAACCAATATAATACTAATACTAAGCAAGTAGGTTCACTGCAGGTGTAAAGCTGTAATAAACCTAAAAGAAAGCAATTATATTGCAGCATAGCAATTCTTAGGCTAGGATCACACTGCTCAGCGCGATTATGTCCTGCTACTCGGATGCAACTTAGAGAAGGTTTGTATATTCTATGGGGCCAAAATCGCACTGGAATTGCACCAAAGTATTATTATTTTACAGGATTTATATAGCGCCAACAGTTTGCATGAGGGCAGACAGTACAGTTACAATACAAGTCAATACAGGAGGAATCAGAGGGCCTTGCTTGCTAAAGCTTACATAGGAACAGTTTTACAAAATCGCTCCATGCTGAGTCGCACTGATATGAACAGACACCATTAAAAATGGGATCTCCTTTGTCATGCAATTTTGTGCGACTCATCGCACCTGAAATCGTACTAGTGTCAACCAGGCCTTAGATGTGATGGTTGCATCAGTTTTCTCTTTATTTTGGCTTTCTTCTATTTTCACTTGGTGATCTTGCCATTTAAGCATTTTGCTTTTGTGTGGCGTGGCTAGCGCACTGAGAAGGATGGCGGTGTAGCGGCAGTGCTCCTCTCCATACCCGAGAATAATTGACCCAAGCTAAATTACCAGGTGGCTTCTGTCTTATACAACGGAGCGAATACCTACCCCGCGGCACTCGCATCATGCCTCGCAGGCAAAAGGAGCAGCACCGCCCGATGAAACTGACCGAGTTCTTCTGTCAGTCTGGCAGAGGGGGATGGCAAGATGGTGCCATCTCTATTTCTTCACGAGGCAGCACAGATATCATGGCAGGGCAGCGTTCAGGCAAGTTCAGTGAAGAACAGATCTCCCCGCACGGCCCAGTGGCCTCCACCCCTCTAAGTAGGAGCCCAGCCAAGTCTAGGTCTCGTCTGGATGTTCCTGGCACTGTGTCTGGTGAGTCCTCCCACAGCCCTGGGTCCCTTAACATCACTACAGATCTACCAGACTCCATTACTTCCTTCCCCACGAATAACCAACCACTTCTGGACACTACTATGAAGGACATGCTGGTGTCCCTGCACAGCACTATTCATGCAGACATTATACATCTGACAGAACATCTTAAAGGGGAAATTATCTCTTTAGGAGCCAGGGTTGATCATGTAGAGACAAAGATGGATGAATTTGCTCGTACAATTAATGACTTCATTGATGCTAATGATGAGTAGGGAGATGACCAGCAGTGGATCAAGGTAAAACTAGCAGACCTGGAGGACAGGTCCAGGCGGAACAATTTAAAGATTAGGGGCATCCCTGAATCCATACAAGCGCCTCAATTTCGCCAATATGCTCTAGACTAGTTTAAAGTCTTGCTGCCTGACACCCCTGATACAGAACTAGTGATTGATCGTATCCATCGCATTTCCAACCCGTCCTTCATTCCCGACGCTGTTCCTAGGGATATTCTGATGAGGATTTACTTTTTCACATTAAGGATCAGCTTATGGCCAAGTCACGCGGCCCTAACTTTTTCCCCAGCCCGTATGTCCACTTGCAGTTTTTTGCTGACTTTTCTCAGTTTACCATGCAGCTCCGCAGGAAGCTAACTACCATTGCAAAGGCCTTGAGGAACCACTCCATCACCTACAAATGGGGCAATCCCACCAAGCTGTTGATCACGAAAGACGGCCACAACCATGTGGTATCCTTACTGGACAACGGGCTCAAACTCTTGAAAAAGTGGAACATCATTCCAGACCATCAGCAGGATCAACCGCCATGAGCACCTCAAAAGCACTCCACTGAGTGGAACACGGTATCTTCCTAAGCCGCCAGGTAATAGCCTAGTTCCTGGGCTCATCAACGTTACCAATTTCATTTTGGGTTACTAAATGCTTTCGCTATGCTCTCAGCTAATGAACTTTTCCCCCATACTACTGGTGGTGTTTTTGAGTTCTATGCACGTGGATGTAATATCCATCCTTTTAAACATTTGTTACTTTCTTTCTTCTCTCCAAGTCTATTTTTTAATCCGAGTCCCCCTCCACCATCTACGCCTTCCTGCTTTGTTCCCTGGACCAACTGATATCACATCAGTCTCCACCCAATTTAGCAAATACAGTATGCCACGTTTCATCAACAAAAAATTGGATTTTTTTTGGAGCTTACTATAAAATTCTATTCTCTGAGTCCTTTGACAGACGCAGCTATCAATGCTTCTTCACTAATGGGTAATGTGCCATCTACAGGAGTAGAGTAGGCAGTGAAAAGCTTTCACTCAACACGCCTATAGGGGCTGTCCCTCACCACATTACCCCAGACACACTGGGCTCTAAAATCAGTATCGCAGCAAGCAGTGAAAGAAAACACAACCAACCTCAAAATAGAGGGGCAGGAGCTGCATCTGTCAGAGGACTCAGAAAAAAGGATTTTACGGTAAGTTCTTACAAAAATCCAATTTTCTCTTACGTCCTCTGACAGACGCAGCTCTCAATGCTTCTTTACTAATGGGACATCCCAAAGCAGTGTAGGCATAAGGGGTGGGAAGAATGCAACCAAAACCGTCAACGTATTTCCAAGGCTAAGAACGTAGCCAACAGGGCAACACTCAGAATGCAGGGTTCAGGAGTGCATTCTGCTCAGAATGCAGGGTTGGGGTGGGATTGATTTGAAGGGCAGTAGAGGACACTGCTATGGGGTGGCCCTGCCCATAGAAGTTTTCCCTGACCCCTTTACATCACCTCCCTCCCACACACAGCAGTGTCCTCTGCCCCCCCCCCCTCGCCTCTTTCCCCTATATCAGCAATGTCTCCTATCTGTGTACACAGCGCAGAGCGGAGTACAGCACAGTTCTGGACAGAGGGCTGGAACGGGAACTGGCAGAGTGGCTTTTCAAGTAAACAAGCTGGTGATTGGTTGCTAGAACACAGGCCGGTCCTAATCAACCAATTATTTGCAAGTTGACTTGAATAGTTAATCTGGCCAGCTCCTCTTCCTCCCACCCTCCATCCCGAGCTGTGCTGCCTTCAGCTCTCTACTGTTCACTGCAGACAGCGGAGCAGGGGGCTGAGGAAGGGGAAGGGACAGAGAGAACAGGCACCTAGAAGGTGCGGCGTAGGAGGCCTGGGGGAGAGAGGACCAGCAGCTAGAAGGCGGGGGTCAGGTCCGCAGGGACCTTTTCTGTCACTTGCCCACGGTTGACAGGTTGCCGACCTTCACTCTATAGTGTGTACTTGTCTCAATAAGGAGCACTAAGTGTAATTTTTGTCTGCTGCTTCATTCCTCTGCTATCAGAATGATTCACTTCTGACAAGCTTTCCTGACACCAAGAGAAAAAAAGGTGACATGGGAGGCGATTGACAGGCTCTGTTCCTGTGTGTTGTGTGAAGGGGGACGTGTCTCTTCCCTCCAATTAGCGCTCAGAGCTCTCCCCCCCACTGAGCTCTGCCGAGTGTAATTTCAACTCTCCACCCCTTTTGTCTGAACCCTAACACAAGCTTTATAATTTAGCAATTTGAATGGATGTAAAGAAGAGGGTGCTGCAGATAAACAGGTACAACGTATGTAGGAGGATTTGTTTCATCTCTGTGTATCACGTAAGGCCAGTCACTTCACTGGGTATATGTAAGGGTTTTAAGGGTAACAGCTTCTTAATCTCAATAAAAGGAGTTGTAAAGACAGAGGGTGTTTTTATCTTCATGCATTTTATGCATAAAGATAAAAAGCCTTCTGTGTATAGGAGCCTCCCTAGCACCACCTAATACTTACCTGAGCCCTATCTCTATCCAGTGATGTCCACAAGTCCCTCAGGCGTCCGGGACCCTTCCTTCTGATTGGCACAGCAGCGGTGCCATTTGCTCCGGCTGCTGTTAATCCAAGTCAGTAAGCGAATAAGGAGAGGGGGCAGGGTCGAATGGAAGCTCCATGTCTGAATGGACACACGGAGCTGCCGCTTGGCTCAGGTGCCCCCATAGCAAGCTGGTTTCTGTGGGGGCACTCGACATGAGGAAGGGGCAAGGAGCAGCGAAGAAGAGGATTAGGGCTGCCTTGTGCAAAACCAACTGCAGAGGAGGCAAGTACAAAATGTTTATTTTAAAAAAACAAACACAAGACTTTACAATTACTTTAAGCCTTTTTCTATGGGGACTGGTGAGATTGTGAAGCAAGGTGGTGTTCACCCAGGGCAAAAGGCTGCCAACTTTATTCCGGCTTTGAAATGGTGAAAACCTCTGGAAAGTTAGGAAAAAGTAACTGTTGGCTTTACACAGTGGCGGAACTACCAGGGTCGCAACAGTCCCACTTGCAACTGGGCCCTGGAGTTCTGCTACTGTGGGGGGGGGGGGGCGTCTGCCCCCTGTTCTCCCACCGTGAGGGGCTCGCCCGCTTGTTCTGGCTGTGCTACTGTTATGAGAGAGAGAAGCCAATCCATGAAGGGAGGCGGAGGTGGACTGTACTTTTGAGAGTGAGTGGGTAGGTCACTACATCCTAATTTATTAGCTTTCCCATTTTTCTTTTTTTTTATAGACACTGAAAGAGAAAGTCAGCTGACACGAATTGAGTAATGGGGGAGGAGCTCTCCCCTCTCCGAGGAGACCCCATGACACAGAGGCATCCCTGGAGGCACGTGCATGCTGAGGGGTAATCGACTGACTGACTAAGTAACAAATTGCCAGTACAACTGATCCCAACCTCCACCACCTCTGTGTCTTACTGATCCCACCCCACCACCACCACAGATCTCATCCCCATCACCTTTATAAACAGAGGTGATGGGGGGGGATAGGGATGAGATCAGTGGTGGGGGGAGGATGGCACCACCACTGCCACTAATCCCATCCCCACTCACCACCACCTCTCCCACCCCCACTGCCACTGATCCCATTCCCCTCACCACTACCACCGCTGCCACTGATCCCACCCCTCTCACCACCACCACGGCTGCCACTGATCCCACCCCCTTCACCACCACTACTGCTGACACTGATCCCACCCAAGGTTCTAGCTTTGCCTCGACCTTTACATTTACTAGTTTATGGACTTGTTATTCACAATTTAAACAAGGTTTCATTGGGGTTTTATTGGTGCAGCAGTGAATGGTAGCCAATCAGCTTCTAACTACATATTGTTCAATTAAGCTTAGAAAAAAAAACCCTGAAGTGGATTGGTTTCTATGCAGAGCTGCACCGGATTTTACACTCTCCAATTTTAGTAAATCAACTCACACTGTGTTTTTGGAATTAAAGTGACACTAAAGACTTTTTTTTTTTTTAGTTGTTGATAGTTTCGCCACTGTGTAAAGGCAGCAGTTACTTTTTGCTAACTTTCCAGAGGATTTCATCATTTCAAAGTCTTTTGCCCAGGGTGTACACCACTTTGCTTTTCAATCTCACCAGTCCCCATAGGAAAATGCTTGTGATTGTAAAGCCTTTATTTTTTTTTTTTAACAGAATAACAAACAGGTTATACTTACCTACCCTGGGCAGTGATTTTGCACAGAGCAGCCTGGATCCTCCTCTTCTTAGGTCCCTCTTTGGTGCTAATGGCTCCTCTCTCCTGTTGAGAAAGCAGCTTGCTATGGAGGCATCTGAGCCAAGCCACAGCTCCGTGTGTCCTTTCAGACATGGAGCCGTGGTCTGGCCCTGCCCCCTTGCTTTCCTCATTGGCTGACTGCCTTTGATTGAAAGAAGCAGGAGCCAATGGAGCTGCGCTGCTGTCTCAGCCAATGAGGAGGGGTGTCCCAGGCAGCCTAGACACTCCGGCATCATCGTTGGATCTAGATGGGCCTCAGGTAAGTATTAGAGGGGCTAGGGAGGGAAGCTACACACAGAAGGCTTTTTATCTTAGCGGGGATGTAACCCCATTCATGAAATCTGACCTGGGCACATTTGTCTGTAGTGTTTACTTATCTCTCTCCAAAGACCTAAAACCTGTGTCTTTCTGCTGCTCTGTTCCTCTGTTATCAGCATGATAACTTTTGACAAGGGCTCCGTCACAGGAGATAAAAGCAGCTGGAAATGTATGTAGAGGAAAAGACTTAGAGATAGATTAGCAGAGAGCTTGTCTATTCACCGCACAGCTCTGCAAGTTTCTTTGTTCCTCTGCGTATGTGGAGGGGGGGGGGGTGTGCCTTTCCTCCGTTCAGCTCACACACAGTGTATGTCCAGACTCCCCTCCCACTGCTGAAAGAGAAAACAACATTTATAACACGATGTGCACTTTATAAAAAATATAGAAAGCTGAAGACAGCAGTTAAACATGTAAAGCGTATGTAGGAGGGTTTGTTTCATCTGTGTTTATCATTTGAGGCTGTTTACTTCACTGGGTATATGTGAGTATTTACATCCACTTTAATGCATAGAATGCATCAAGATAAAAAACCTTCTGACTTTACAATCACTTTGAATAATTTAACACATTTTTCCAATAATTAGTTGTTGGCGCAAGTATTCATTGTTGTCTAGCTGCTTACAATTCTTGGAATATAGAACAAAATAAGCACATGTCCGAGTTTTTTTGAATAAAACGCAATATTCTACCTATATTTTTTAAGCATATTTCAAAAAATACAACCGGTCTCCAAGAAAAAAACATTATATCCCATGTTCAGTTTAGTAAATTCCCCCCTCCCAATTATTTTTCCTTGATCAGAAACATATCCTCCTCTGCAGGAATGTACAGTAACTGAAATAGACCACCTGATTTTTTCTTAATGTTGATTTATCTATATCCATTTTGTATTTTTAGCCACAATACTTTAAATTGGAACAATGCAAAAACAATGCCAGTACCAAGAAAATTTACATGCAACAGACACCAAACATAAAAAAAAAAAAAAAATGGGATTTTTGACTTACCGTGAAATCCATTTTTCTGATGTTCATTAATGGACACAGCTCCTGATTCTTCTTCGGCATTGGGTTATACTGCCCCCTACAGGAGTAGGACACTACACAGAAAAAGCTTGACTATGCCTATGGGCAGTCCCAGGGGGTATACACCCCCACTCAGCTATAGGCACTCAGTTTTGTTACAAGCAGTGTCAGAAGAAAGCCAACTCCACACATTCTTCTTAACCATTGGGATGTCCCAAAGCAGTGTTAAACATGAGGGGTGGGAAAACAGCAGAATAAAATGCCCAACGTTAACCATAGCCAACCAGGTAACATGGAGCTCAATCAAAACAACTGGAGCTCACCTGAAAAAAAAACACCCTCAAGGAGGACCAGGTCCTCTAAACAGCAGCCTGCAAAAACTTGTGGCCAAAAGAAGCATCCGCAGACGCCAACACATCCATTTATTTTAACTTTGTAAAAGTGTGCACAGATGACCAGATGGCCACCTTGCAAACCTGCATCACTGGTGACGGGAGGCACTAAGCACGAGTAGAGTGTGCCTTAACAGAGAAAGAAGGAACCTGAACACTAAATTGAATAGGCCTGAATCACTGTCTGTCTGATCCTTCTGGAAATGGTTGTAGCAGAAACAGCGAACCCTTTGAGGTCTGGGTCGGACTTCCTAAAAAACTCCGTAGCTGCCAGGTACACCCCGATTGCCCGAACCACATCCAGTGAATGCAGAGTAATTTCCTTAGGATGTTTAGGCCTGGGAAATAGGGAAGGCAACACAATGTCTTCATTCAAATGAAAATCAGAGACGACTTTTGGAAGGAACAATGGACAGGGACGAAGAACCACCTTAGCTCTGTAAACCAACATGTAAGGTGACTGACAAGACAACGCCGCCAGCTCCAACACCCTGCAGAAGTAATAGCCACCAAAAAGGCCACATTCTGGGACAATGTAAGCCGGGGAAACTCCCAATATTTTCGAAGGGAGATTCCTGGATAACTGACAACACCAATTTGAGGACCCATGGTGGTAATGGAGACTGCACTGGAGGAACCAAGTGTCAAGCTCCCTGGATAAAGGTACACACCAAGAAAAGTGTGGCCAATGGACGTTGAAAGAAAACCGCAAGGCCTAAACATAACCCTTGATGGTACTCAAGGCCAGGCGCTGCTCAAACTTTAAAGCAGGATGGAAGATTGGTCATTGAGACAGCAGATCTTCCCTGAGAGGAAGTCTCCAAAGAGCATCGGCGACCAGCTGTACCAGATCGACCAAAATCCCTTGCTGCCTTGATCCTGCACAGGAGTCTTGGCAGAAGTTTTAGAAGGGGAAAGGCATAAATCAGACGATATTGACTCCAAGGAGCCACTAATGTGTCTGTGGCGTCAACCAAAGGATCCCGAGACCATGCCACAAATCTCTGTACCTTCCGTTGAATCTTTACAGCAGAGAGGGCTGGAACAATTGTTCTGCCCACTTTACAATGCCGGCTACTTCTTGTGCCCCCATAGTGATTTACATAGGCCACGGCCATAGCACTGTCCAATTGAATTTGTCCTGGACAGCACTGAAGACAAACTGTCCAATGATCCAGACAAAGTCTGATCGCTCTGAGTTCCAGTACATTGATCGGCAGACTGGACCCTTCCCAAGTCAAGACCCCCTGAGCACAAGCTGTACCAAGGACACCTCCCCACCCGGACAAGTTGGCATCCATGGCAGCAACTGCCCAGTACAGGGGGGAGAAAGCCGGAGAACAAAGCCACCTCTAGAGACTAGATTCTTGTCCCATTTCACCAGAACCTCTTTTTGCAGAGATCTGGGATCTCTGCAAAAAGAGTGTGGAACTGTGCAAACGGAACCACCTCAAAGGTAGACACCATCAGGCCCAGCACTCGCATGCAAGAACAGAGAGATGACAGTCTGCTTAACAACAGAATCTGAATTGCCTCCTGCAATTTCTGGAGTTTTTCCAGAGAAAGCAATACTCTGGCTGAGGAAGAATCAACCCAGATAGTCCAGTTTTGTGAACTGAACCAGAGCAGACTTCTGAATATTTAGAATCCAACCAAACTCCCTCAGAGATCATAGAATATTGTCCAAGGTGTCAATCAGAGCAGTCAGAGACTCTGCTCGCAGAAGAAGATCGTCCAGGTACCCCAGTATCACGATCTCCCGCTGACGCAACAATGCTAGCACCGGGGCCAACACTTTGTGAAGACCCAAGGAGCGGAGGCGAAAGGTAAATGCCACAAACTGATAATGCTCCTGGCCCATGGCAAAGCAAGCAAAGCGCTGGTGACCGGAATGTGAAGGTAGGCGTCCTTGATGTCGATAGAAGCGAGAAAATCCCCCAGATGTAAGGAAGCCACTACCATGCGAACGGACTCCATTCGGAACTTCTGTACCCGCACAAAGTAGTTTGGCGCCTCGAAGTCCAGGAACACACCAGGCAGGTCCGAGATACTGTTGTGGAGAAGTTTAAAGCCGGATTTGGATACAAAAAGATTTCCCAAGCTTTAAACATCCCAAGGAGCACTGTGCAATAATATTGAAATGGAAGGAGTATCAGACCACTGCAAATCTACAAAGACCTGGCTGTCCCTCTAAACTTTCAGCTCATACAAGGAGAAGACTGATCAGGGATGCAGCCAAGAGGCCCCTGATCACTCTGGATGAACTGCAGAGATCTACAGCTGAGGTGGGAGACTCTGTCCCTAGGACAACAATCAGTCGTATACTGCACAAATCTGGCCTTTATGGAAGAGTGGCAAGAAGAAAGCCATTTCTTAAAGATATCCATAAAAAGTGTCCTTTAAAGTTTGCCACAAGCCACCTGGGAGACACACCAAACGTGTGGAAGAAGGTGCTCTGGTCAGATGAAACCAAAATCGAACTTTTTGGCAAAAATGCAAAACGTTATGTTTGGCGTAAAAGCAACACAGCTCATCACCCTTAACACACCATCCCCACTGTCAAACATGGTGGTGGCAGCATCATGGTTTGGGCCTGCTTTTCTTCGGCAGGGAAAGGGAAGATGGTTAAAATTGATGGGAAGATGGATGGAGCCAAATACAGAACCATTCTGGAAGAAAACCTGATGGAGTCTGCAAAAGACCTGAGACTGGGACAGAGATTTGTCTTCCAACAAGACAATGATCCAAAACATAAAGCAATATCTACAATGGAATGGTTCACAAATAAACATATCCAGGTGTTAGAATGGCCAGGTCAAAGTCCAGACCTGAATCCAATCGAGAATCTGTGGAAAGAACTGAAAACTGCTGTTCACAAACGCTCTCCATCCAACCTTACTGAGCTTGAGCTGTTTTGCAAGGAGGAATGGGCAAAAATTTCAGTCTCTCGATGTGCAAAACTGATAGAGACATACCCCAAGCGACTTACAGCTGTAATCGCAGCAAAAGGTGGCGCTACAAAGTATTAACTTAAGGGGGCTGAATAATTTTGCACGCCCAATTTTTCAGTTTTTTATTTGTTAACAAAGTTTGAAATATCCAATAAATTTCGTTCCACTTGATTGTGTCCCACTTGTTGATTTTTCACAAAAAAAAGTTCAAGGGGGCTGAATACTTTCGCAAGGCACTGTACCTTGCCTTCCTTCCAGGGAACTGTAAATGGGTTTGAGTAAAACCCCTAAAAACATTCCGAAGCCAGAACCGAGACAACCACCCTATGAAGTAACAAATCTTGCACTGCCCCAAAGTGACCCCATAAGCGATCTGGGACATGTGCAGGTTGGAAGGGAAAAACCTTTCCGGAGGAAAAGACCGAATCCTGATCTTGAAGCCAGACTGAATTACTTTGTGCACCCACTTGACCTGCACCAGAGGGGTCCACGGATCCGGAATTTAGCGAAGTTGTCCCCCCACCCCAGATACGGGTGAGGGCGCCCCTTAATGCAGAGGAAGCCTTGTCCGCAGGTCTGGAAGAGCCCCTTGTGGCTTGCCAGAACAGGTCCTCTTGGAACCTCTGGGGGAGGACCTGAAGGACTTTTATCCCTTGAGGGACAAAAAAAAGCCTCTTATAAGCCAACACGAATGGCCCACATCTACGATGGGGCTCCTTGCCCTCGGTAGCCTGCAGAAGAAGAGTACTCTTCCCTCCTGTGAGACCCTTAATAATGTCATCCAAGGAAGCTCCAAACAGGCAATCCCTCACAAAGGGGAGATCAGATCAGATAAGGCCTTCTTAGAAGTCTGGTCTGCAGACCAGCATTATCAGCTAAATAAGACACCGAAGGTCCACTGCTGATACAGGTCCCGTTGTTAAAGTTTAGCCCACTCGTCAGAGTTTGCAAAACCAGGGCAATAGTAAGTACCAGCCTAAACCGAACCAGCCATAGTGAAACATATGGTGGGCCAGAGCCTCCACTCTCCTAATAACCGGATCTTTAAAGGCCAAGGACTCCTCAACCGGAAACTGGCGAGTCCACTACAAGTGGGACCGTCCACTTTTTAAGCAATGAATCCCTATAAGGATACTGCATAACAAATCGTTAGGGACCACAAGAGTGCATTTTGGACAACCCCACTGTTATGTGACAATGTTGTCAAAGTAAGTGGGAAAGGGGAACACCCCCACCACAGTGGGGGACCTAGGGTGCCAAAAGGACCGGCACATCCGACGCAGCATCTCTGCCATGTTTAAAATTTCACGCTCTGACACAATCAGTGCATCCGTCAGCACCTTTTTAATGCACGGCTAGAGGAGCAGAGGAAACATCCTCACTGTCTGAGCACTCAGGGTGCGTGGAAGCAGACCCAGTAAGGTGACTCGTGTCCGTGGCGGCCAAAACAGATTCAGGATCTGATGGACAGATGTGGCAGGGGAAGGCAGTGGATGCTATATACTAAGGTCACCCGGAAAAACATAGCAATCAGGGGAGGGCCGCCGACTGCGATCCCGCAAGGGGGGCGTCGACCCAGGGTCCACGAATGGACCACCTACTGGACCCAGCAAAAAACAAGGGGGGTCGCCCTCTGAGCCCCTCAATAGAGGCACGCAAATTAGGAAACAGCCCCCTTAAAAGGGGGCTCGCCCGCCAAGATGCGGGCGCACAGGCAGGGTATCCTGATGGTCCCGTAGCGCTAAAAGGGGAAGGTGCCCTACACAATAATGGTGGCATGGTTGGCATCAAAAATGAACCCGCCCCACAGCGCCACCCCTTCCCAGGGAGGTGCCAAGCTGGCTGCATGGCCTAGTAGGCCCCAAGCCGCAGCCTCAATTTGTTGGAGGCCCAGCCGCCAGGGAGTGATCCTCAGCTGAGCTGACCACCCAGGGACAGCAGAGAGGAGTGCGGAAGCTCAAGCGGAGGGTAGTGGCTTCAGCCACCCTCACTGGGGCAGCCCCACATAGCTCCTGACCAGTAGGCCGCTGCCTAAATTTGGAACCGGATCCGGCCATGTGAGGCGTGGACCTGGGGCGACCCTCTGGAACTAGATTATCCAGTCCGGCAGTTGATAGTAGATTCTCACAGGAACAAAAAAAACAAAGAAAGGAAAAAAATCAATTTTAGAGGAAACCAATTGCCAGGACCAGAGATCCCAGCAAGGAACTAGGTCCTTACTCCTGAGTAGGCAGAAAAAACAGAGTGCCTATAGCTGTGTGTGGGTGTATATACCCTGGGACTGCCCATAAGTGTAGTTAAGGCTTTTTCCTGCCTAGTATCCTACTCCTGTAGGGGGCAGTATAACCCAATGGTTAAGAAGAATCAGGAGCTGTGTCTGTTAATTACCAAAAGAGAAATGTACATTATCATACCCTAAAAATTAAAGCGGTTGTAAACTTCTGGTTCCATTTTTTTTGTGGCCTGCAAGGTGAAGGCATAATGTGCTAGTATGCAACACATACTAGGAGATATTTACAATACCTATAGGTAAGCCTTATTATAGGCTTACCTATAGGTACAAATTATTCTTTGAACTTTACTTCCTCTTTAATGTGACAGTCTTAAAAACTTAGAGTAACTTATCCTCAACCTAATTCACAACCCTAATGGGCTTGAAGGGCTTTAGTTCAATTTCAAATGGGCTTTGTATTCCCATATCTGTTCCAAGTCATTGTCAAATGCTCTGGTCAATGAATCCCAAATGATCTCAGAAGCATCTCACACTGACCTCATACATAAATGCTTAAAGCACATCGACACAGCCCTTAAATCTAGCTCATAACATTACCCAAACCTTATCATCCCCAAACATATCTAAGAACTTAAACTAACCTAAATTCCAACAATGGTTCTGAAGGTTACCTAAAGGTAACCCTAAACCGAATCTTATAATGACAAAATACTATACTATCATGCCATTAAATTAAAAATAAACCATAAATTAATGACATTTAGTTTGCTAAAGCAGTGTATCAAACAATTTCCTTTTCTGGGAAAAAAAACTATTTTTTTTTCTTTGATCTCAGTACCAGTGATCTCCTGCAGCCTCTATGCTGCCATTTCTTGTCTACAGGAATGGCTGCATGGCGTTTCTCAGGGTGAGTTTCCGGATGGTGACAACAGTGGACCATGCCTGTGTAACGTGTGCAAGAACAGCCACCTTAAAGTCTCCAATGGAAATGCGTAATAGGGTGACAACAAAAGAGAACAGTTAGAAGGCAGGGACAGAGCATCATCATCACCCTATAA
The DNA here is from genome assembly GCF_965119305.1 of Pelophylax lessonae. NCBI lineage: Eukaryota > Metazoa > Chordata > Amphibia > Anura > Ranidae > Pelophylax > Pelophylax lessonae. Next base: position 449,958,189 of record NC_138772.1, read on the forward strand.
TTAGAAGTAGCTTAGTGCTAAGCACTTCTGCCTTGAAGCACTGGGGGTCTACTATCTGCATGATGTTTGCAGGTTCTCCCTGTACTTGCAGTGGGTTTATTCTGGTTATTTCAGACTTTTCTCACGCTTCAAAGACAGGCTGATGGGAGCCAATTATTCGACCCAAAATTGGCACTAGCATGATTTTCTACTGAATGCGTTTATGATGGCTGAATCACTAGATTTAAAAATATTAAAGATTACTTCTGAAATGTAATTATCAAAACTTATTAATGAGATTTGAGTGAGTGCATTTACATATTCTCTAATACCACTTGCACCACTTTTAAAGTTTCTTGCTCCCAACATCCAGACACTAAAGAAATTGTACTGAAATCTTGGTGGTAAACAAAACAATGTGCCAAGTACTGAACCGCTCTCCTACAACTCAGTGACGAATGAAAAAGACAATCCATCCTGTTCACATCATTGCTCACAGGACTTCTATGTTTGTAGGCCTTGATGTACTATAGCTATAGCACAGCTGTGAATGAGCAACATGATGAACATCCAGACGCACATGTGCTTAAATTTGTGCTTTGTTTTCTAATCATCTGCATAACAAACTATTTTGATTGATTTTTTTTATTTTTCCAAAATCAATTAACTGCAAATGAAGAATGTATAATATTACAAAAGCTAAGCTGTTTCTATTGTACATACACAGGATCCTTATTTGAATCTTCTGTTCACATAGAGAACAATGTCTGTGCTCCCTTCTTGTAAAATCCCAACATGAAATTAGTTGTATAACATATCAAACAAAATCAAAACCAGTGTGTGGAGTGTGCCAGTATGCTCATTTTGGCCTCTGAAAATTGGCATGGAAGATTTGGGCGAAGGTATGTTAGTGCCAGAAATTTCAGAACAAAAATTTTTGGCATTACGACGCTTGTGGTATTTCAGCTCACACTTATCACGCCCAAAAAAAAAAAAAACTAATAGTTATCAACCCTTAAAGAGAACCAGTCACCAATGGTGATTTGAAATATTCTGAATCTACATTTGCACTCTACAATCTTAATCTCTACATTTGTACCAACAGTGAAGCCCTTTCTTTGAGAGAGATTATTATCTAGCTGTACTCAGATCAGAAGAATAAAGGCTCGTACACACTTGACGAAAATCGGACAAAATATCCTACGATTTTTCTCTCTCATGCTCAGCGGTCATAACCGTTTTTAGTTGACAGTGCATAATGTTCACGAAATTTATCGTCCGATTTTATTTATTTTTTTGGTACATTTGTTCCTAGACTTCCGGGTCGTCAGCAACTCCAGATCATGCATGGTCTTTTGTATCTGATTTTTCGCAGACGTACTGCATACACATTAAACGAAAATTGGTCGTCTGGGGATGGACGATAGAAATTTTGGTGTTACCTCGGACGGGCATTTTTGGCAGATTTTCTACTAGTGTGTACCCCACTTAAGGTTATAAGACTACCCTGTCTCATGCCTGAGGTCAGTGCTGATACTCAAACTGCCATACAACAAAGGTGCTGAACAATTACTAACAGGAAACTAAAGAATTTGTTAATTAATGATTTTATCTTCCTTCTGCAGCCCAGACGGTGTCAGTTATCCGCCATGGGCTCAAACAGGGAACAAAGTAAAGCGGACCATACATGGATCAAAATTCAGCTGGTAAAGCCGAATTTTAAACCGTGTATGGGTAGGGAGGGTATAGATTAGTCAATCTAATGATCGACTACTGTACATCTGCTCTTTTGGATTTTCCACCTTGATCAGCGCCACTGGCTATAGCCTGCAGCGCTGATCTGTGACATCTGATCCTGACAATAGCTCAACGGGGAGTATTCCCCCATCCACATCCAAGTGTGTGCATGGGGGAAGAGAGAAAAAAAAACAAAAAGCTAATCTATGGGCTGCCTAAGCCTCCATGGAGGTCTGAAAGCCGTAGTAAACCACTGGGCGCTTTTTTTTTTTGTACCCGGAAATGTAAAGCCATAATGTGCTAGTATGCATCACATACTAGCACATTGTGTTAAACTTACCTTAAAATGAAGCCTTTCCAGTGCCGAGCTGTCACCACTGCAGGCATTTTCATCTTCACCTTGGCTTCCTTATGGGTTTGCGGAATCTGGGATGCGCACGGAAGCCGTCGTTTACGGCACAGGACCCTGAAGGAATGGCCTGGGTGGCCTCTCCTTTAGAGCGTATGCACCTGGGATGTCACTGCATGTACAGCAGATATCTCCAGAAACGGTGCACGTTAAGGAGATATTTACACTACCTATAGGTAAAATTATAGGCTTACCTATAGGTAAAAGTTTGAGATGGGAGTTTAATCCCACTTTAACCCCTAGTCACTGAGCGCATGCAAATATGTGGCCTCTCGATGGCCGGACCTTGGCGCTGAGTGGCTGCATATGTCTGCATTAGCACCTATAGAGCTGTGCCAAGAGAGCATGCCCTGCGTCCTCCTGGCACAGTGACTGGCGGCTCACGAAATGCAGCGATCGGGGGTTTTCTGATCAGGTTACCGCCATGACAGCCAATCACAATGGTCACAAGCCCCACCCCCTGGAATTCACAATTTCAAAGACAACATGTTCACTTGCTGCCTAATATATCCCACCTACTTTCAGATGCCATTGTAACGAGATAATGTTATTCACTTTATCTGTCAGTGGTCATAATGTTATGGCTGAGCAGTGGTTAGTGAAATAGTGAGTAGCACATTCCTCGCTTTCCTTCTGGTATGTGCACAAACCAGTGGGCTTCCCTACACCATTCATATCATGTTAAATAAAAAAAAAAAAAAAAAAAAGGAATAAGGCACCACATTTGCTCTTTCATCTATATATAAAGTGTGGAATCTCTATTTTACTAATAACATTGATATTTGCTTATGGAAAGTTTCAGGTCATCACAAATCTGTACTTTATGTCCACCACTAATGGCTCCTTCTCCTGCTTTCCTCAATAGACACCCCAAAGATCTGCATAATTATCACTAGTCAGAATATATTGTAGTAATACTTTAAGGAGTGATAAGCTGTGCGATCCTTGTGAATTTAAGTGTAACTAAATATAAACTGCTAAATATCTTTTCTCATCAGCAGTATATTGCAGTTTTGGGACTTCTATCAGTGTCTGGTTAAAGCTTTTAGGAGGAGTTTTCATTCTACTCTAACTGTCCTGTGAGGCTGCATGACTCCTGACCCACTTTCTGGACAGTGCTGATTGGCCCTGTGTTGATCACGTGCACTCTCCCAAGAAAAGAAAAGAAAATCTCTCCAGCAATACATACCAAACTGAGCATGTGCAGAGTGCTCTGTCTTATCAGTAGGTGGATTGGGGACAGTGGAAGGTGAGAATCAGAGAAGACAGGATCGAACAGCCTTTTTACACAATGCGGAGGATTAACCCCTTAAGGCTCGTACACACTTGACGAAAATCTGACGAAATATCTTCTGATTTTTCTCTCTCTTGCTTAGCGTTCATTACCGTTTTTAGTTGACAGTGCATAATGTTCACGAAAATTTCTCGTCCGATTTTCTTTTTTTTTTTTTGCTGACGTTTGTTGATAGAGTGTGATGTAAGTACGTATATGTGTGACCCCGAGGCAACTTGACGAGGCGTCAGCAACTTCCGATCATGCGCAGTCTTTCGTATCCGACATACTGTGTACACATTAAACGAAAATTGGTCGTGCTGGGGACGGACAATGAAAATTTGTTGTTTGTCCCTCCGTTTTTTTTTCGTTGCAAATGCCGATAGTTGTGTACACAGTAGCCGAAAATCGTACGATTTTACCTCGGACAGGAATTTTCGGCAGATTTTCTACTAGTGTGTACCCCACTTTAGGTTCTACAGTGAGTATCACAAGCATGCTTTACTGCATACTGCAGACTGATTTTACTGTTGTGGGATTAGTAAACTTTGCATAGTTTTACCGGCACCCACATCATTAACAGCTTGCTTTTTGTGAAGCTTCATACCCTTATTCCTGACCGGGCTACTATCACGTTCTCCCTTGACCTGTGGATTTGAAGTGGGAAGGTGTTTTTTCAGGGTTTTGGGGTGGCAAATCTTCTGGATGGTCCGGTGTTGTCTGGGTGGTGGGTGGAGCCTTAGTGGGGTATCTGTGTCATCTTAGAGCCGGACCTTCTGTTCTGTGGTTTTATCCAATGTCCATCAGCTTTTTGTATTTTGCATTTTGTATTCATCTATTGCCTTTGCAGTTTTATCTGTTTCAATAAAGTACACATTTTTATCCACCATATACCCTTGTTTGAGCCTTCTATGCAACTTCTTTTTTTCTATTTTTTCATATGTTCTCAGTTGCTTGGCTCACTGGCCACATGCCGTTAGGTACTTGGATGGCTTAATGTTTATTTGGTGTCACATCCTCACGTCCTAGAATTCTCAGGACGTTTGAGTGATTTTTCTGTGGTCCTCCTCCCTATCCCCCTTCCCCATTTTTTTGCACATAGTAACAATTTAAGCTCAATTTATCCAGCCATTTCACAGGATAAATGTGATATCCCTGAGCCACCCATGGCTGCATCAGCAATGTGAAGAAAGTGTACATGTCTGATTAAATAGCAATTCCACTAATGATTTTTAGTTTACTATTCCTGAGCAACGCCTGTAACATGCGGATGTCATTTTACTAAACACACATAAAATATACAAAAAAAAATAAAAAATCACTTCCCCAGTCAGAAAGATGAAGATGACCAGGCCTTTGCTTATTTTATGTAATCAGTGTGAAGAAGAGAGCGATTTTCCCTCAGGAATGTTTTATGAGTGGCCGCTCCTCTTCTGCTGATTAAACATACTGAATCATTGCCTCATAACAGGGCGGCTTCCAATGATGATTGCATCATGGTATATGCATGCTACTGAAAAATCAATGAGGCTTGACAGTAAGCCATATATATTTAATGTGCGTATAAATTCTAACACATAACCATCTTTCATTTTACAATTTAAAGGTAATGGCTACACAGAGGTTTATAGAGCTATTTGGTGCAGGGCGACAATATTTTAGAAAGGGGGTTAGAGATTCATCTTCGGATCGCTGGTGATAATGTGGATGGAAGGATTCAGTAATTCCCACAAACAAACATTTCCTTAGAAAACATAACCACTCTTCATAAATATAAAGATGCTTATCCAGGTGCAAAGCAAGTATGTGGCTCAAATGATGGACCTCTCTGCTTTTATATGTAGCCAAACAGCCGGACATAACAGAGAAGCAATATCTGTGACAAACAGCATGAAATAGCTCCATTATAGTATAATAAAATCCTTCTGTGGGAAAAAAAAATGGACACAAAAATGTACCGGTTTCAGAATAGGAAATGAAGAGAATGTAACAATGCTAAAGATTTATATACAGTACAGTATAGTGGAGAATAATGTGAATGGCAGTATGTGCAGGAGAGGAGTACAGAGGGTATGACCATATCCTAGAATATTAGATACCAATAGCTGGATGGCAGACTCCATGTATAGGGGAATATCCATTCTGAGAATGTAACAATGGGTCCTTCATGAAATATTTGGATGCATTTCTATTGAGGAAACCGTTGAACAATATAAACAAAAGAGATGTGATTTTAGACTAATGACTGTGGTTGTAATAAATGTAACATGCTGACACCTCTAAAATCCCCCATTTGGCTATTATGCGTTTAGTACACTGCACATGGCGTTAGGCATGACGCAAGCTACACCTCCTCTTGGGTATATAAGGGTGGGTTTTTCCACCGGGAACTTGTAGGACCACATTGTTCACTATGAAGCCTATCCCACACCACTGGTTTTCTTTCCCATTTATGGCGGACATCTAATCACCTTGGTACATTTCTACATCTATTTGGACTTTACACTTTCACATTCTTTTTTATTTTGGTCACTCTTTCCAACTTTTTTCTGCCACACTTCCTTGTTGGTTTACCTTCTTTTTCTTTTTTGTTGTTTCCCCCCAGTCCTTGGGTCCTTTGATTCATTGTTCCCCTACACACTCTTTCTTTCTTTTTGTCCCTTACTCCTGATTCTGCTATACCACTTGTGTATTCCATATATACTCCTTTTACTCCAATACTATTCATATATAATGATTTATTCTTCTACTTACTTATATACATATACATTTGTTTTAGTGAATGGTTATGGAGCATATGGGACATCTTGTCACACTTTTACATGGGATACTCATTCCCCACCTATTCTCCCTTGGAGGTTGTTGTTTGGTTACACTCCTTCAACTCCCGGATCAGGCGTTTCAGCCAAAACCGTGGGGGGGGGCAGCACTGGTTCCTCATCCCGGCTCAGCCGATGTGTAAGTAATGACCCCTTTTTTGGATCCTCTATCAACCTGCCCTACTAATTATTAGACTGTATATTTTATACTGATATTAGGTTATTATTTTTATAGACAAACATATACGCATCTGCTCCTGACGAAGTGAGTTGTATCTCACGAAATGCATTGAGCTTCAAGATGTTTTATATCATGTAATTTCCATCGTTATTCATTCATATGTATTATTATTTCAGGTACTTATATAGCGCCGTCAATTTACACAGCGCTTTACATATACATTGTACATTCACATCAGTCCCTGCCCTCAAGGAGCTTACAATCTAAGGTCCCTAACTCACATACATACACAGTAGGGACAATTTTTTTTATACAGGATCCAATTAACCTACCAGCATGTCTTTGGAGTGTGGGAGGAAACCGGAGTACCCGGAGGAAACCCACGCAGGCACAGGGAGAACATGCAAACTCCAGGCAGGTAGTGTCGTGGTTGGGATTCTAACCAGTGACCCTCTTGCTGCTAGGTGAAAGTGCTAACCACTACACCACTGTGCCGCCCTATATGTATAATGTTATGTAACTCTTTACCGACTGTTTCTACTTAATATGTACTGGATGATGCAATAAAATATTCTTGGCCATGGTGCCCACCTCATTCAAAGTGCCAGGGCGATTTTTTCTTTTTATATTATGCGTTTAGTATCACACTGATGGGATGTGGTATCTGGGGATTCAACTGCATTCTATAGGGCATGACAGCGGGCAGCATGTGCAGGACAGAAGTATGAAAGTAGCACTATAGGCAAAAAGTTTTTTTAAAATTTTGGATAAAGGAAGGGTTATAACCCCCATCAGTAGTAGTTTTTTTTTTTTTTTGGCATCTGTGTCCCACTGGGGAGATTTACCTTTACCCCCTGTCCCATAGCCAAAACAAAAAATGAGAGAAAATAAAGGGAATCCCTTGCCTCCCCCAAACTAGCATCCCCATTGAAAGATTTCCCCTCCATTAATTTTCTGAGGACAACACAAAATTTGGAATTTTATTTTAATTTCGCCTAGGCAATCTGAGTGGAAGTAGTGAAGCCTCAAGCTGTCACAGTCAGGTGTCCTTAGCTGAAATGCCGGCGCTGGGGAGAGAAGAGGGAGTGAATCAATGGTTCAGGGGAGCAGATTGCTGGCTCATGAAACAGGGGAGAGTATTTATCAGAGCTGTTCAATTAATCATTTAAAAAAATAAAAAATATATAAAAATCGCAATCTCAATTTATCCCCCCCCCATCCGAAATCTCTTCGATTTTTAAAGAGCTCTTCTCTGCTCACTCACAGCTGTCAAAAAAAAAAAAAAGAGCCTCCAAAATGTTTATCACCATTGTTAAGGCTGCTAGATAACTTTAAACACAATGCTTTACAATGTATCATTTTGGCCTTTTAGATCAAAGGAATGAACTTCTGTGTAAGTGTGGGCAGTTTAACCTCTTAAAGACCAGGCCTTTTTCTGACACTTGTTGCTTACAAGTTACATTTTTTTAGAAGAGACCCTAGAGAATAAAATGACGATCATTGCAATCTTTTTAGTCACACTGCATTTGCGCAGAAGTCTTTTAAATGCAGTTTTTTGGGAAGAAAATACACTTTAATAAATTTTAAAAAAACTAAACAGTAAAGTTAGCCCAATTTTTTGTATAATGTAAAAGATGATGTTACACTGAGAATCGTCAGAGGATCATGATCGTTATTCTAAGCAAAAAAATTGCGATTTTCCTTTTATCCAGAATCGTGCAGCTCTAGTGTTTAATAAAAGTCAGCAGCTACACTTTTTGTAGCTGCTAACTTTTAATCAACACAAAATCAACTGAAGCTGTTCTCTAAGTGTGTATTATTGGACTCTGTTGAACTACATTAGCATTTACGATTCTGATCTCACTGTACTTTTGTGGCCTTGGCTATTCCACAGTTCTCTGCATAATTCAGCCTTAGTCATGATTATGGACTGGTGTATTTAACTAAGCTCTTGCTGTGCTCATTGCTCATGCCACCTGCATAAAAGAATCAACAAACTGCAATTACAATTGGCTCACCTCAAAGCTGAGTGGGAGATTGCGCTTCAGGGAAATTTCAAACACCAGACTGATCTCCGATTTGTTTGCATCTTTATCTTCTTCAGGTCCCCTTCCTGTCTCCCCATTTTGCTAATAAAAATAAAGAAAAAGCATAAACCACCTGGAGAGCTTTGCAGAACACATTGTTTATACCAAATTGCCCTATAACTTATTAACTGCAGCTGATCACAATCCTACCTTAGGTACATCAAGCCTCATATATTAAAGCCCCTCTCCAGGATAAATTTTAATGTCTGCCCTTCTCCTTGAGCTGATCACTGGACCAAAAAGAAATTCCTATCTAAAAAATGTTTTTAACTTATCTTAGGCATGGTATATTTTACATAGTTATATTTTCCTTATCTCAATGAATACAAAGTGTTCTCTGATTGGACAAGGTGGAGAGGCAACGCGGTCCATACCTGGAATTCTTCTTTAACCTCTGTTTAATTTACATTTGGCATGATGCTGCACATGTGAGGCTACCCACTGTTCAAGGTTAGTCAAGTTCACCTGAAAAAATATAATTTTTTTGAAGAACTTACAGTAAAATTATTTTCTCTGAGTCCTCTGACAGACACAGCCACTTCATAGTTTCCTCACAAATGGGTAATGTGCCCTCTACAGGAGTAAGACTAGGCAGTGAAACTCATAGAAAAACTTTTCACTAGACACACCCTTAGGGGCTGTCCCATCAGACATTACCCCAGACGACACATGCTTACTAATCAGTTCCATAGCTAGCAGTGAAGGAAAAGACAACCAACCCCCAAAAAAAGGGCAGGGGCAGGGGCTGCGTCTGTCAGACTCTGAGAAAATAATTTTACGGTAAGTTCTTACAAAAATTCTATTTTCTCTTACATCCTCTGACAGACGCAGCCACTTCATAGTTTCCTCACAAATGGGAAGTCCCAAAGCAGTGTAGGCATGAGGGGTGGGAAGAAACAAAACCAACAAACGACAACGATCCATCAAGGCCAGCAAAAAAAGATAGCCAACAGGGCAATAGAAGCTAAACTAACAGGAGCTAACCCCAAAACAAAAATTCACCCCGCCGAAGAGAAAACCACATCTCTTCAGCAAACAGCAGCCTGCAAGTCTTAGCGGCCAAGGGAAGCATCCGAGGATGCCATCAAATCAATCTTGTAGGATTTTGTAAAAGTGTGCACAGATGAACAGGTCGCCGCCTCACACACTTGAGCCACAGAAGCCTGATGGCGAAAAGCCCAAGAGGCACTCATAGCTCTAGTAGAATGTGCCCTCACTGGGAAAGTAGGTACCTGACCTTGTAGTGAATAGGCCTGAACAATAGTCTGCCTGATCCATTTGGAAATGGTTGCAGCTGACGCAGCCGAACCCTTACGAGGTCCCCTTAGGAAGGACAAACAGGGAATCAGACGTCTGAAAAGATTCCATGGCCGACAGGTTAAACCCTGATCGCCCGAGCCACATCCAGTGAATGCAAAGCAAATTCCTAGGAATGCTTGGGCTTCGCACAAAGCAAAGGCAAAACAACACCTTCAACTAGGTGGAAGGCAGACATCACCCTAGGGGGGAAAGATTGGTTGGGCCACAGAACAACCCAATCTCTATGAACGGCCAGAGAAGGTGAACGGCAAGACAGAGCCGCCAACTCAGACACCCTACGAGCAGAGGCGATAGCCACCAGAAAGGCAACCTTCTGGGACAGCAAAGGCAGAGAGCTATCTCTGAAATATTCAAAGGGAGGTCATAGCAGAACGGACAAAACCAAAGTTAGATCCCACAGAGGTAAAGGGGATCCACTCGGCGGAGCCAGATGACGCACCCCTCGAAAAAAGGTGCGAATTAAGGAGTTAGTCACCAAGGGCCGTTTGGAAATAAAAGGCTAAGGCCAACACCTGACCTTTTACCGAGCCAAAAGCCAAACATTGCTCCACTCTTTTCTGCAGAATCTAAACCCCTCACCACTGAAAGGAGTGAAAATGCATCAAGGCACTACCAGTGCGTCTGACGCAATGGCCAGAGGACCTCGAGCCCTGGCCACAAACCTATCTACCTTGCTGTTTAGATGAGAACAAATCCACCTCCGGAGTTTCCCATCTTGCACATAGGAGGTGAAAAAACAGCCGGAAGCAGGGACCATTCCCCCTGATCCAGAACCTGATGACTCAGGTAATCCGCCAGCCAGTTCAACACTCCTGGAACGTGAACCGCAGAAAGAGCCTAAACGTGTGCCTCGGCCCAAAACAGAACCACGGCCACCTACCTGGCCGCCCGACACTCCAGGTGCCCCCTTGACGACCGATGAAAGCCCCAGCTGTGACAGCGTCGGACTGCACCCGAAACAGGGTGCTGCCGAGGCGTCCAATGGAGCAGGCAGAGCTGGAACGCGCCGAGCTCCAGGACACAGAGCGGTAAGGGAGTGATCGACAGATCGCCCAACAGGGTCGGGTGAAAACCCGCTCTCAACAGGAAATTGCCCAGATAACCGAGGATCGCAATCCCTTTGTACGGGAACAAGTCTAACAGCTTGATTAAAACATCGGTGAAGACTCAGGATTCCCGGGCACCGGGAACAGGGGTGAGTAAAAAAAAAACCCTGAAACCTTTCCTGCTGAGGGACCGGCACCACCACTCCCTGCGCAAGTGGAGCCCACACCGCCTCCCTGGGATTCCACAAATGATCCGGAGATAAACTGATACATGGTGGAAAGAACCAGTCTGCCGGGCGAGACCGAAATATGGTCTGGAACCCTGAACGAATTGGTTTGTGAACCCATGAGTCCTGAACCAGAGACGCCCAGGGTTCCGGAAGGCAATGCAGACGTCCCCCCACCCCTGAAACGGGTGAGGGTGACCCTTCAGACAGAGGAGGAATCGTCCGCTGAACCAGACTGGCTAGTCTCCAGCTCATCCGACCAAGCCTTCTTGTCCTCTTCGGAGGTTCTGAATGGTGTTCCTTTTTCCTGCGCCCCTGAGGCACGAAAAAGCCCCCGGTGAGCCTTGAAAGAAGGTCCCCTCTTACCTTGGGGTGCCTTAGCGTTCGTGGACTGGGGGGAGAAGAGTGCTCTTACTCCCAGTTAGACCCTTGATTAATTCATCCAAGGAGTCACCAAAAAGGCGTCTCCCCCAAAAAGGAAGATCAGACACAGCCTTTTTAGAAGCCTGATCCACCGACCAGCTCTTCAGCCACACCATGCGGCGAAAGGCAATCCCCACCGCAGACACTGTAGCGACCAGGGGAGCCTTGTCCAGGGCCGCATCACACAGATAGCGAAGAGTGGACCACACTTTCCTGGTTGAATAAGTCCATGGTGGTGCCTGTGGAGAACTCCCGGGTGTCTAAGGACCCGGTGGACAGGCGCATGGAATCGCTTTCCTGCCACCTACACTTGGTGGCGGGCTCGCTCCTCAAGCCGGTGTTTGCCTCCATACTGGTTTCTCAGACGGTTGCGGAATGGATTAAGGTGCTTAAAAGCGAAGGTCGGAAAGGGAAGAATCTTTCCAGAAAAAAGACAGAAATATTGGTCTTGTAGCTGGACCGAATGACTTTGTGGACCCACTTGTCCTGTACCAGGGAGGTCCACAGATTCGAAAACCAGCGAAGACGTCCCCCACCCCAGATACGGGGGAGGGCGCTCCTTCATGCAGAGAAAGCCTTGTCCTCAGTTCTGGAAGAGCCCAATTGTGGCTTGTCAGACCAGGTCCTTTTGGAACCTCTAGTGGAGGACCTGAAGGGCTTAGGTCCATTGTCTTGAGACCCCGAGGGACGAAAAAACCTCTTATGAGCGGAGAAGAATGGCCCCCATCTACGACGGGGCTCCTTGCCCCTGGAAGCCTGCGGAAGAAGAGTATTCTTCCCCCATGTAAGGCCCTTAATGCGGTCATCCAGGGAAGCTCCAAATGGGAGATCAGATAAGGCCTTCTTCTTAGTCTGTTCCGCAGATCAGCATTTCAGCCAGATAATGTGCCGAAGGACCACTGTTGAGACAGACAGTCTAGAAATCAAAGGAGACTCATCCAAAGAGGCATCACAAACTGTAGTCCCTGGACCAACTGATTCTCCGCAAAGGCAGGGGCAAGTTGTTCCCCCTCCAGGTCCTAAAAGTTTAGCCCACTCGGTCAGAGTTTGCGACACCAGGGCAATAGTAAATAACAGCTTAAGTGCCGAACCAGCCACAGTGAACATATGGTGGGATCTTTAAAGGCCGGGACTCCTCAACCAGAATTAAGGTGGCTTTATTTAACCTGGAAAACAGCAAGTCCACTACAGGGGGGACCGTCCACTTTTTAGGTCGGGAATCCTCATAAGGATACCGTATCGCAAAACACTTAGGGACAACAAAAGTGTGCCTTCGACGCAGGATCAGCCGCATCCTCCATCTTGCACACAGGCCCAGAAGATTAACTCGCATCCGCCGTGGCGGCTGAATCAGATTCAGGTTTTGAAGAGACAGATGAAGCAGGTGAAGGCGGGGGAAGCTTTTTGCTAACCTGTTTTTCCAGGACCAAATCCACCTTGGAAACTAAGGACTCCAGGACCACCGTCAGTTCAGTCAGGGACCATTAGGACCCGGAGGGCCCGGCTGCCTCTGACAGGGGATCAGGTGGAGAAATGTGATCCAGGGACTCCATTAGTGAGGAGAGGAACCCACACAAAAAAGTGTATAACACTGCTAGGGACATCCCCTCCATGCACAGGGTCCAGCACGGAGCGCTACCGCTGCTATAGCAGAGAGGGAGAGATAACCCCACAAAAAAACTCACCACCACCAATCAAGCACTTGCAGCACCAAGCTAAACTGCACACCGTTCGGCGATCAGGAAAATAAAGATCTCGGAGTCAGCACTAGGGGATGAGGAGGGGCTCCCACTTTCGAATCACCATCATATAGCTTCAAAAACATGCCCGCTGCTATTTTCAATGAGAAAACCACAAGAAAAGGGCTGTCGAGGCTACACAAACATGGGCACTGATCTACAACACAAAAAGCTACAAGAAAATGGCAGCCCTGCACGGCTCCCGGGCACCCCAGGAGCTCCAAACATGATCCCAACAGGAAGGGGGGCCCTGGCACGAGCCCCCACCAGGTACAGCCCCCTCCCAAAAGGGGTTCGTCCGGTCGCGTTGCCCTCCCCCCCATCGCCAGATTGACACCCCAGACCGACCTAAAAGGTAAGGGGGGGTACGCTGCATGGGAAGGAAGGGAACCCGGGGGACTGACTGTCCCAGGAAGGGGCCCACATCCACCCCAAAATCTTCAAGGGGTAGAGGGGGGACAGCTATTTACCATACCAGGAACAGGTTGGGCACCGCTTCTGGCAGACCACTGCTCCATCGGAATAGGGGGGGTAGCGGCTAGGAGAAACACTGCGACTCAAGCCGAGGCCAGGTGGTATGCGCCCTCGCGAGACATTTAACTCGCAGGCCAACCCCAGTCCAGTGGGGCTATGTCGCGGCCGACCTAGCGTGGAGCTGAGGCCTGTGCACGCTCGCTGGCCAGACTGGGGGGACCCTCTGGATCTAAATTATTCAGTCCGTCGCCCATTCCGGCAGATGATTGTAGATTCAGCAAGCCAATTGCACACTCCCTCAAAACTTGCGACATCTGTGGCATTGTGTTGTGTGATAAAACTGCACATTTTAGAGTGGCCTTTTATTGTGGCCAGCCTAAGGCACACCTGTGCAATAATCATGCTGTCTAATCAGCATCTTGATATGCCACACCTCACCTGTGAGGTGGATAAATTATCTCAGCAAAGGAGAGGTGCTCACTAACACAGATTTAGACAGATTTCTGAACAATATTTAAGAGAAACAGGCATTTTGTGTACAATATTTGAGTTCAGCTCATGAAAAAATGGGGGCAAAAACAAAAGTGTTGCGTTTATAATTTTTTTCAGTGTTTGAAGAATGTGAAGTTATTGTGCTATGTTAGCTGGTTGGAAATGGAAGCTGAGAGGCCTAATGATCTCCCCAATGAGCGTCAGGCCATGAATGTGTCTCTAATCAGTAGACTTTGTTGTAAATTTGAGGGCAGGTTGTTGAATATGCTATGAAGTAGAACCGGTAGATTATAAAGTAAACCATTGATTTTGAATAGAGACAGAAAAACACTGCTAAAAGCTAACATGGCTAAATGCACATTAATGCCAATGGAAAAAGCTACTAAAAGCACAATTTTACAGCTGCTTTTTCCTGGCGTTGATCGAGGCTTTGCAGCTTGTTTTTTCTAACGCCCTGTGTACATGAGGCCAAAAAGGTACAGGGCTGCCTTAACAAAATGTACCATAAATCCTGAACCAGTTCCTCAAAGTCCATATACAGGATATAAAAATTGAATGTTGCAAAGGTCCTGCCGGGCTTCATTATCACTATCAAGTGTTGGATCATTGTTATCAAGGCGGTAAAGTACTTAGTACGCACCAATGCTTTTACTGTTCGAAGCACATGGATTTTTTTTTTAGGCCTACAGAGCGTTTATTTAACTTTAATTTAACTCTCCTAGAAGCCAGCAGCGTTTTTGCAGAAAAAATGCCTGACGCTTGAAAAGTTTCTTAAGCTTTTACAGGCGTCAAGCTCATGGAAGTGAATTCATTTAATTGGCCACAAAAAAACTATTTATTCTGGTTATTAAAATAAATTAATGCTCAAGCACTAACAATACGCGGTTTTTAGAAGCGGTTAGTAGCTTCAATCGTTTTTTCTGCTCAAATTCTGCTGCTCATAAACGCACTGGCAGTCGTTTTTTTTTTTCCTCCCTCTAAAAGCTCCTTTTACTTAACTCTGCTAAAAGCCTATATGCACATGGACACATAGGCTAACGTGGAGGGGTGTTTAGAGGCAGTAAAAAAAACAGACGCCCCCCAACAGCAGCTCTAAAAACCTCCTGTGTGCATGAGCCCTTAATATAGGAAACAGAATGTAATAGGAAAATGGACAGCATAATAAAAAAGGTACCACAAAAATAAATAAATAACACGCTTATTAAAATTACTGTATTATAAAATCTCAGGAAGTTACCACGGTTGATCTCTCAGGTATGGGCTCATTCCTCAGTGCATGCAGGGCTTTTAATGCTGCATTGTGTCTTGCTGCCTGGCGGGTTTTTCCCTCTCCATAGAATTCACTGTTGCCAACTGTCAACTGTACATAGAATGTCTTTAGCATTGGACAAAGGTATCTGTAGATAGAAGGAAACAATAGAGTAAGAACACTACTGAATATACAATGGTGACAGCCATCATTGTAGGTGTCTGTAGATCAATTTCATTATATGAACTAAGAAAATGTATAAAGAGATTATTTACAGACATTTACACCAAAGATATAATAAACAAACTGTATAGATCAGGGTGTCAAATTCAATTTTATCGGAGCCATATCCACATTAGGATTGCCCTTAAAGGGCCAGTTGTATCTGTAAGGCTATATAAATGTATGCAGTTTATTTTTCTAAAGAATAGGTGTAGAAACTCAACCCCCCCGGCTGCATCTAATGGTGGGTGTGGCCAAACAGTGGGAGGATCTTAACCACTTGCCTAGCAGCAACTTGCCTATAGCAATGAAGGGTACTAATAGGCGGCACTGATTGAACCAGTGGGCCCTGTTGGGACTGCATTGATAATCAGTGCCCTGATTATCAGTACTCCCTTTAACACAAGATGGTTATTGGCTCTCTTCCCCCCTCTTCACGCTGTCAGCGTAAAGAATTGCCGATAACCGGCTTGTGTCACTGGACAAAGCTGATCACGTGGTAAAGGACCACTGTGATAGGTCCTTTACCCCGATCTGTGATCATGGGAGGACATCATTGGAGGACGTCATATGGTGCCCTCCCGACAAAGTAAGCCTGCGCTGTATGAATAAAAGATAATCACCACTCTAGGTGGGTTTCCACCTGTATCACCTCCATTGCATGCTAGCAGGTGTTGGTCCTGTTCATCACAGGCTTGACAGTAGAATAGAACAATCTGGTTGGCGACACATCCAATAAATTTACCTTTATTTAGAAATGTTGAAGAAAGACTCTCCACTAAGAGTGGTCTTTCCTCAACAAGTCTAAATAAAGCCCTCATCTCTCACCCCTCCTCCAAAATGCTTTCTCGCATCGCACCTACCAGGCCTGGCTCTAGTACCTCCTGGCAGTGAAGGTAGCTCAGCTTCTCTCTCATTTGCAGGAAGATCATTGGTTGGTATCTGTGCACCAAGGCACAGATGAGGATCGCAGCTTACCACATGATGCCACATTCCACACTGAATCTGCACCTGCATCTCCCTTGTCCCCGCTGTTAGTGCAGGCAGGCAGGTATCTATGAGAACCCCCAAGAGGACAGCTGTCCTTGTAAACACAGAATACTTATGGGCAAGAAAATTTACATTTTTTTTTTTTGTTTAGTATAGAGCACCATTTCAATACCCGCCAAGCTTTTAAGAGAAAAAAAAATGTTTTTGCCTGTTTAACAAAATATCTTGCTTCAAACTGAAGGAAAAAATTACTTTTAGTAACATTAGATATCAAGATGTATTATCTATATAGTTACATAGATTTGTAATAAATGCAAAGCGGGAATTTTCCTTTACAACTAGCCATACACACTGTGTAATTGACGGGCATGAGAGGCATTGCTCCCAAATGACAGCTTTTACAATCACTGTATAAACAATGATCCATTCGAATTACAAGAGTAGGTATGTCATGCATTAGTGGAGAAAGCACCCACCAGTAGGTTTTGGTGTAAGATAAGAACAGAGATTGCCCAAAAATGCCAATGTAACGCATCAACTAGTCTTCCCTGACAATGACTTGGCAAGAGTGAAAGCTGAAATGCAAAATATAATGGGGTTGAGTTACTAAACGAAAATAGGCTATTCACTTTGTATGGCAATTTTCCCTTAGCTTCGTGGATGTGGTAACATTTCTCTTTGCAAAGAATACCCAATCATGTGCAAGGAAAATAAAAAAAACAGTATTATTCTTGCACTTTACTAAATGATAAAGACTACCAGCTTCACTTCATTCACTAAGCTAAGGCCATGCAGGGCTGTGTTTACCTTTCGTGCATCACCACGTGAGTAGTCACATTCACAATTTAGACACAGCATCTGCAGACATAGCTGAAGCTCTCAATGTGACATCCCTGTGGTTGCATTCAGGGCAGTGTACCCACATGGATATCACATTTGGAGCAGGGACTGTCTGTGCATCCAATGCATCCCAATAGACAACTATGAGACTGCCGGCATAGGAATGCACACAATATCCAGGCATCCCGCACCGCTAAAATACAGCCCTGCATAAGACACAGATCAAAGTATGACAAATCACCCCAATGTGAGCAAGGTCTTAGGGTAAATTCCATTGAAAAGTGAACAGCCTTTTTGCCTTTAGTAAATTAAGCCCAATCTTATATTCAAACTGCCCTTATACAGTACGAATATCAGGTAATCCTGGTTTCCACTGGCTAGAGTGATCTTGGCAACATTTTCCAGGTACAGAAACAATGTACACTGCATGGCCAAAAAAAAAGGTCACATACTTTAATATTTCACTGGCTTTAATTATGACACGCATTCGCTGTGGCATTGTTTCGATGAGGCTTCTGCAATGTCACAAGATTTATTTATGTCCAGTGTTGCATTCATTTTTCAACAAGATCTTGATGATGGGAGAGTCGGACCACTGCACAAAGCCTTCTCCAATACATCCCAAAGATTCTCAATGGGGTTTAGTTCTGGACTCTGTGGTGGCCAATCCATGTGTGAAAATGATGTCTCATGCTCTCTGAGCCACTCTTTCACAATTTGAGCCCGATGAATACTGGCATTGTCATCTTGGAATATGCCCGTGCCATCAGGGAAGGAAAAAATCATTGATGGAATAACCTGCTCATTCGGTATATTCAGGTAGTCAGCTGACCTCATTCCGTGGGCACATGCAGTAACTATCCAAAAGGATAGTTACTGCATGCTTAGTTAGTTGCTTAGTTAATTCCAGGTGGCGACTTTATTTTTGGCCAGGCATTGTATTTTCATAGTGCTCTTACTACATTGAGTCTATTTGCATGTACTGTATACTGAACATATCATGGGCTGCTTAAAACTATTTGGCAGATTAATCCTACTCAGTAGACCTAAAGTGACACTAAACAATATCCTTATTCTCCAAAAATAATCCATACACATCTACTACCTAAACTGATTCTAAAGGCTCAAGTTTTTCTTTTACCTTTATGCATTCTACGGTATGCATGAAGGGAAAAAACACCTTCTTTGTGCAGCAGTGCCCCCCCCCCCCCAAATACTTACCTGTACCCTATCTCTATCCAGCGATGTGCACGAGAGCCTATGGCTCTTCGGGGACTTTCCCTCCTCATTGGCTTAGACCACATTGGTTCCTTCTGCTGTCAATCACAGCCAGTGAGCCAATAAAGAGAGAGAGAGGGGGCAGAGCCGAGCCACATCTCTGTTTGTGTATGAGCAAGCAGAGAAGCGGTTTGGGAATGAGACTGCTTGGGTGCTCCCATTGCAAGCTGCTTGCCCCTGGGGGCACTTGACAGAGTTTGGAACAAACAGTGCAAACTAGTTACAGTCAAGTTCACTGTTCTTAGCGCACTACAAATCTCAAAGTCAATGTTAGGAGTGAGCGATTAAGAGGGTGGCTAACCGAGGTTCCTTCATGCAGTGGGACCATGAAGAAAAAAACGTAGCCACCCTCTAACAGGAAGACTAAATACAGCAGCAAAAAAATAATGATTAAATGAATTGGGAGATTTAGAGGAGGCTGAGAGCAAGAGAAGGAACTTTTGTTTGTTAGAAATACATGCTTGAACAGATGTAATTTTTTTTTATTTTTTTTAGCTAGAGTAAGGTGTCACTTTAAGAAATAGACGGGTTTTTAAACCATCAAACCATTTTTCTTGCCATTCTATCCTGGTGTTTACTAGTGAAGGGGCAATCCATTCTACATTTCATTACGCAGGATTAGTCTACACATGTGGTCTTGTCTTACTGACATTAAGAAAACCATTTCCCTCCCTCCCACATCTGCAAGCATTATAGAAGAATCTGAAACTCTCTGGCCATAAAATAAATCAAACCAAAATCAGAGGCATTCAATAGAACCCAAACAGAGGAGACAATGAATGAATTAATGGTCATCTATGTCTCCTGTGGACTGCAGGCAGGAAGACATAATTGTCAGACACTAAATCCATCAACACTACATAGTAGCATTTTAAGCAATGGATTTTATTACCAGTGTAAGTAAATACACGAATTTTCATAAAGTAAACTGAACATGAAACATGTTACAAGGCTTAGAAGGAAGCTTCTAGGATTATCATTCACTGCCTTCACAACTATAGACCAATGCTCGAATTAGGGGCCATTGTGATATTTAGGGGGGGGGGGGGGTCTTTTTAAACAAAGGGCATTTACCAGTATTATTTAAAGACATAACATAGCACAATTTGATGTAAATGTGTGCGATAAGGCATTCCAAAAAAAAATAAAATCATAAAGGTTTAATGTCAGCAGTTGGTTGAACTCCAGGCAAACAGCTACATAAACAGATAAGATACATATAAGAGAGCCATCTGGCCTGTCACAGGATTTGTATCAGATGTATAGAGCCTCCTCTCACAATACAGCCATGTGATTAATGCCACTGTTAAAGCGGATCTATTCTCACCTGTTCTCCAGAGCTGTGATCCACCAAAGCTCCCCATTGGCATCTTCAGCCAGATGGCTTCCAGGTATATATTCCCGGCCATTTTAATTGCCAGCCCAAGATAACGTCACTCCCGTGCATACGTACAGTGTGGACAGGCAGGTAAGGAAATGGGAATGCAGAAGAGACATGGGGTTTGTCTCTTCTGCATTATAAATCCTGCCTGCCCACAATTCTGTTAAATGTTTTCATTACTGTTCCACTTTAAGGAATACAGAGCGCCTTTTCTCCACCCCTAGCATTCTGACTGGATATAAAAGAGAGACAGCTCTGTCACAGTGACCATCGGGTTCTTGGTCACCTCCCTGACTAAGGCTCTTCTCCCCCAAACACCCAGTTTGGTCGGATGGCCCGCTCTAGGAAGAGTCCTGGTGGTTCCAAACTTTTCATTTACGGATAATGGAGGCCACTGTGCTCATTGGAACCTTAAATACTGCAGAAAGTTTTCTGTACCCTTCTGCACATCTGTGTCTCGAAACAATCCGGTCTCAGAAGTCTACAGACAATTCCTTGGACTTCATGGCTTGGATTGTGCTCTAACATGCACTAGTAACTGTGGGACCTCATATAGACAGGCGTGTGCCTTTCCAAATCATGTCCAATCAACTGAATTTACCAAAGGTGAACTCCAATGAAGTTGTAGAAACATCTCAAGGATGATCACTGCAAACAGGATGCACCTGAGCTCAATTTTGAGCGTCATGGCAAAGGCTGTGAATACTTACTTATGTACATGTGAATTTTTTGTTTTTTATGGTTAATAAATTTGCAAAGATTTCAAACAAACTTCTTTCACGTTGTCATTATGGGGTATTGATTGTTGAAGTTCGAAGAAAATAATGAATTAATTTTGGAATAAGGTTGTAACATAAAATGTGAAAAAAGTGAAGTGCTATGAATACTTTCCGGATGCACTGTATCCCATTTATTCATAAGAAAGGGCAGTCTTTCATGCATTTCAATGATAGAAGGCATTTCCATAGGAATAAAAGGCACAGACCTGCCAGGAGGGTTTGCAGTGCTGTACAGAGCACCTTCACCCCCAAGTCATCAGGATTGGTGGAATCTGTAATCTCATACGGACAAGATTATTAGTGAAAATAAAGAAAACAAAGCCTGAAGAAAGGAAACAGATGCAGACACTAAGGACCAACAAGCTGTAAAATAATATACCAAATTATGTGTGGCAGTTTTGATAATGTTGAATGTGGTGCTCCAATATGAAAATGTAGCAGTGCATTAATGTACGGAGTAGCCTAGGGTTGAGGAACTGATTTATGAGTGACTGGACATAGCACATTGCATTTTTCCTATGATCTAACCCTCCTCACCATTTTCCCCTCAATGTCAGGAATGATTGCCAAACAGGTGTGCTTCTAATACACAATGAATACCCATCACTGCAGAAGACAGAGGAAGGCTGTCTTCAGAAATGTGTCTGGCCTATGGCTCAGCAGTAAATTAACACTGTGGAAGATGCTGTGGACAACTTATCAGTCCAAGGCATTTCTACTCCAACTTCACCAAATCAACATCCTATAAATTTGTTTTCAAAGAACATATGGGGGTGTTTTACTGTGTGCATAGCATATGTTTTCTCTGTATTTTTATCTAAACATTCTTAAGATTCCTGACTACCAAGTAATTCTCACCACTACATGTACAGAAAATTTGAAAGAGGCACACAAATTGGGAGCTGTCCCAGAGAGTCCATTTCAGGAGGAATGTTAGTTTATTGCTCTGGGGTTGTGAATTAACCATCCTGGATTTGCCTCACTGCTTCTGTTTAAAGCAATCAGCATGAATGGAATATCAAAACCCAATGCGAAGTCCATATATGGAACTTCCACATCCAACATTTGGGGTCTCAGAGGTTTTTAAAGGTCTACTGTCCTACATGAATATTCCGTGGTGGATTGGATGCTGATTTTGGAGGGGACCATTTCCTGGTGATCGTTTTATGCTTCAAGCTCGGTGGACCTTCCGTAACAGGGGGTCTAAAGGTCTGGTAAGGAGACTACCTTATATATGCACGTGGTGATCGTCAGGACTGCGTTTCCACTCCTGGTGTTGGAATTTACTTGTATATATTTCTGCACCTCAACATTTGCCTCTGACGGACTTCATGGACTTTGCTCACTCATTGTCATTTAGGGTCATTTATTTATGTGGCGCTGTACTTGATTGTTATTGCTTTTTGGTCTGATTATACCTTTGTACTGGCAGCCTTAACTCATGATAGTGTATTGAGCGCAGCTATCTTCTTTATATATTCATCCTTATAAAGAGCAACAATTCTTCTTTTCAGATCCTCAGAGAGTTCTTTGCCATGAGGTGCCATGTTGAACTTCCAGTGATCAGTATGAGAGAGAGCGATAACACAAATTTAACACACCTGCTTCCCCATTCACACCTGAGACCTTGTAACATTAACGAGTCACATGACACTGGGGAGGGAAAATGGCTAGATGGGTCCAATTTGTACATTTTCACTTAGGGGTGTACTCACTTTTGTTGCCAGCAGTTTAGACATTAATGGCTGTGTGTTGAGTTATTTTGAGGGGACAGCAAATTTACACTGTTATACAAACTGCACACTCACTAATTTACAATGTAGCAAAGTGTCATTTCTTCTTAAAAGATATGACAAAATATTTGCAAAAATGGGAGGGGTGTACTCACTTTTGTGAGATACTGTAAAAATGTTCTCACTATAAAATATATATGGTACTTCAAAAGGGTATGTCAAAAAAAGATATTCAGTCATCAGTGGGTATAGGAAATAATCACCCCCCATTTATTAAAAAAAATCATATTTTGTTGCAGCCTGAAATGAAGACAGAGACAGTTTTTGTTTTATCCAACTGTATTCACTAGTGCAACCAAGTGAAAGATATAACACTAACATGTCAGAAAATAAATTCAAAAACAGAATCACTAAGTTGGAAAAAGGATCACTACCCTCATTTCAGTATTTTGTTGAACCATATTTTGCTTTAACAACAGCCTTTAGTCTGTTGGGATATGTCTCTACTGACTTTGCAATATTTCCCCACTCTTCTTTGCAGAACTGCTCAAGTTCAGGTAAATATGATGGTGACCGTTTGTGGACTGCATTCTTCTAATAATTTCACAATTTTCAATGGTGTTTAAGTCTGGGCTTTGACTTGGCCATGCAAGGACATTCACCTTTTTCTCCTTAAACCACTGTGTGGTCCTTTTTGCTGTGCTCTTTGGGTCATTGTCATATTGGAAGGTAAACCTTTAGCATATTTTCCTCAAGAATTTGATGGTATTTTGCCCCATCCATTTTTCTTCTATCCTGGTAAATGCTCCAGTACCTGCTGCAGAGAAAAACCCCCATAACAGGATATTACAACCTCCATGTTTTACTGTAGGAATTGTGATATTTGGATAGTGAACTGTATTGGACTTCCACCAGACATATTGCTTGGTGTAGATCAATTTTAGTCTCATTTGACCCCCTTGAAGATTCTGAGGTCACATGGAAAAAAGTGTTATGGTCAGACGAGGATAACATTTAATTTTTTGGCCTCAACACCAAATGATATGTCTGGTGGAAATCCAATACAACTCACCATCCAAATAACCCATTCCTACAGTAAAGCATGGAGGTGGTAATATCCTGTTATGGGGGTGTTTCTCTGCAATAGGGACTAGAGCACTTCTCAGGATAGAAGAAAAATGGATGGGGCAAAATACAATCAAATTCTTGAGGTAAATCTGCTACAATCTACTTTAAAGTATAGAAATGTATAGTTGATCTGCCAGAAAAGCAGCTATTGTCTTATTATAGGCTGACAACACAGCATTTTTTGACCAGAGTTGCATCAACCCTGCCCTGAGTAAAATACTCAAACCCTGCCAGGCTTTGGATCTCTATCATATAAAGGCTAATCATTATGTACCATTGTTTGTGTTAAAAAAAATAGGGAGGCTAAATAGCCACTTTGAGATATCACAGGAAGTGTACAGAGATCATAGGACAACTCTGAATTATTGACAAGATCAAGTTTTAACACTTATTGCAAAAAATATATATATATATATATGCACACACACACACACACACATATATATATATATATATATTCACACTATTCACACACTATATTGTCAAACGTATTGGGACACCTGTCTTTACCCACACAAACTTGAAAGGCATTCCAATGTTAGTCCATAGGGTTCAATATTGAGTTGGCCCTTTGCAGCTATAACAGTTTCAACTCTTCTGGGAAGGCTGTCCACAAGGTTTAGGAGTGTGTCTATGGGAATGTTTGACCATTCTTACAGAAGCACATTTGTGAGGTCAGCCACTGATGTTGGACGAGAAGGCCTGGCTCGCAGTTTCGGCTCCAATTCATCCCAAAGGTGTTCTATCTGGTTGAGGTCAGGACATCCTAGGACAGCCAGGTTCACTTTGTCATCAGTGCTGAAATGTTGACATCCGAGGACCTTGACCTCTTTTAGGGATCCAAACAGGATAAATCACTCGGGACGTGCTCCGGGCTGTGAGGGGGATGTGGCAATACCTCCCAGCCAAACTGCTGTAATGTGCACGTAGTGCGGTGAGCAGTATGAGATTGTGCGTCCTTCAACGCAGTGCAAACTTCAACTCTTCTGTACCGGTCAAAAGCGGAAAGCTGTCTTGGTACCCAGTGTGCACTAACTTTTCGAAAATGCAAATGTTCGTGAATGATTGTGTTGACCATTCCTACAGAAAGATTGGTCTCTTATGCAATTTCACAACAGGTTATGAATCGATTATCCATGATCAGGCATTCCACTTGTTGAGTATTCACAGGAATAACTGCTGTGGGCTGGGATTGTCACTGACGAACATACAGCCATCTTTGAAATGCGTACACCATTCAAACGTCTTACTGCAACAACTCAGCCTTCAAAGCTGCCCCAGGAGCCGCTGCACGGCCAAAACACACCTGTCATCACTGCTGGGCACACTGATGGATCGCCCCCTAGAGCAATCCTGACCCCACACTCATGCACAACTGAGCCAGCCTGTCACAGCCGAGTCACCTGCAGACCTCATTATGGCGGATGCCGCTGCCATAGAGGATCTCATTGAGGGGATGTCCCCCCTCCCTCCCAGTGCTGCTGCATCTCTCCTAGCTGCTTCCTCCTCTCCTACAATGTTAGTCCCTGCACATGCCAGCATTGTTGAGGCAGTTGCAGCCCTCCTTACCCCCACCATAGCATCGGAAGTGGAGGCTGCTGTGTCACAAGGCATATCACAGTTAAGAAAGGAAGAGCCCATGTGCAGAGCATCCAGGAAACAGAGCACAGGATCATCTTTATTGAGGAAGAATTGTGACAAGTCTACACTACCGTTCGCTCTCTTGATGACGCCCTGCAAGCCTTCCAGGACAAGTTGGAAGACCTAGAAAATAGATCCAGGTGCAATAATCCACCTCAATCTTCCCAACCTGCCTCCGTGCCCACGCTCTGCTCCTCCACCGTTTCCACAGCTCGGAATAAAGTCCCATTGCATTGTGGAGCTGGCCTACAGGATCCCCCCCGCCCCCCTCCACAGATAACAGATCATCACCTTGACCAGTCATTGTCCGCTACCGTAATTATGCAGACCAACAACTTATTTTTATTTTACAGTGATACAGGCAACCATGAACTCTTCAAGTTGAAGGTCAGAACGTCCTGCTGTTCACAAACTACTCGGCAGAAGTGTCACGCAAACGTAAGGCCTTTTCTTCAAGTCTGCTCCACATTTTCAAATTTACTCTCGCTTCTCCCGCCATCTTACAACTTACAACAGCAGAAGGTGAACTCATAACATTCCAGACACCTCAAGAAGCGGAGCAATATTAAGGTTCTACCAAGCTACAACATGGAGATGATACATCCATGGTCAGAAGTCATCTCTCTCATGCAAGGCCCAGCATACATAGCCCCCTCAAAGAGGCCTCCAAAAAAATCAAATATGGATCATCCTTGGGCCACAGGATGATTACATGATCACGTGCCAGATCTCCCCCTACATCTTATATGAATTTGCACTCAAACACCAGTTGGGTCTTCCAGGACTGTATCACTGAGTTACTAATGAGTGAATGCTGTTTTGTTTATTCTTGTATAATCTAGCCTCAGCTAATGTTGTCTAAAGTAAATTGTAAAGTAGTAGTAATAAGTAGTTGTAAAGTAAAGTTGTCTAGGTAATGCTTTGGATTTTCTGTGTTATACAATTTTACTGCCATTTCTCTTTCCTGATGTTAAAAAAAATCAGCTATGTCTGAATGTGCGATTTTCTTAGGTATCTAGACACTAGATACTACTGGTACATTTTCTTTATTAATAACTGCGGATATGGGCTCAAAGGATCTTTATCGTAGTGACCCACATACTACGGTCAAGATAAAAAAGTGAAACTACTCAGAATTACTGTTTATTTTGTTTCCTCCTCCCCCATTGGCTGTTCTCGTCCAATCTATCTTCATTATCATCTTCCTCTCTGTGCCCTCATGCCATTTACTCCTCCACAGCTCATAACCCAACATCGGTATGCTCAGGGATTTGGTACTTTTTAAGGCAGTCACTACCTCCAGATTGATATACAATATATTTTGTAATGGCCTCCATAAAAATTATAACCTGGAATGTTAAAGGTCTACCTTCCCCCATCAAATAAATGAAAGTGTTACATCACCTCAAACACCTCAGAGCCAACATTGCACTTTTCCAGGAAACACATCTGCGAGAAGCGGATGTCTTCTGATTGAAAAATCTCTGGCTGGGTTAGGGGATAGGCTCCCCAGCAATAGGCCCCCCAGAAATAGGCCATAAAGCCGGCGCCCTTATTCTACTTCATATAAATCTGTCAGTTACAGCGGAAAAAAAGTGGTTAGCGATGAGCTGGGCAGCAAAGTTTGTATTTGTCTAAAATTCCCTTTCCCGCACCATCCAAATAACCCGAGAAACGTCATCACTACACACTGTTCCACACACACACTAACACTGTTGTCTGCCATCTTGATTATTAGTCTCTGGACTGGCTCACGACATTTGCACCGCCTAGCAGTAAAAGGAAACATTTGCCACTTACTACTGCGTGTAGTAACACCACGCTAGCATCCCATTTTATATCTGTAAAATAAAAGTCCTAATCAGACATAGTGCATGGTCAGCCTAAGGTTTCTTTCATGCTGGCAGGAGACTCTGAAAAGTGATCCATGGTGGACTGCTTTTCAGATCGTTTTCCAGACAGACAAGAGGTGATTCTTCTGCTTCCTGAATGCCTGTTTTTCAATCCCAAGGTAAGTTTTTTTTAAATGCTGTGCTACAACCCCATAGCCACATTTGCCATGCAGCTATGGCATGGCCCCATTGACTTTTATGGGGGCACGTTTTTAGCAGATGTAAAGCCTGCTGAACTTGACACACAGAATTAAAAATAACTGCCTCAACAGCTCCCTTCAGCAGTAAACAAAAGGTGTGGGTGCATTAATGCAACGCAAAAGGCTTTTTTTTTTATCAAATCAACAAACAATCAAATAACCATAACTTTCCTTCTGACTCAATTCCATTCAGATGCGATCAAACTAAGCTGATCTGTCCAGGGCGGAACATAACCAATCATTTTTCATCAATCCGCAGCACTAAGATACTTTGCTCATGAATAGGATTGAATTTCAACTAATTAAATTATAATGGAAAAGGCAATGCGGTCGATAACTTACAATTAAAAGTTATGATCGGATCTTAACTGACAACTAAAGTCAACTTCCCCATATGTGGAATATTGATCTTGTAGGTTGTTGATTGTTGGTCAAATATTATAGTTGGTAAAGATGAATACAGACACCAGTACATCTAATTCAACCTGTGTATGTGTGTGTCTCTATCACAAGAGATTGATTGCAATAGAGATCAATTATTTTTTAGAAGCATGTATGGCCACCTCAAATGTAAATGTTGTTATTATAATCAATATTTTTTTATGTACAGTCCTTACGGAAAGTATTCACAGAGCTTCACTTTTTCCAAAATGGATTAAATTCATTATTTTCCTCAAAATTCTACAAATAATACCTCATAATGACAACGTAAAAGAAGTTTGTTTGAAATTTTTGAAAATTTATAAAAAAAAAAAAAAAAAAAAAATCACATGTACATAAGTATTCAAAGCTTTTGCTCGATACTTGAAGCGCCTTTGGCACCAATTACAACCTCAAGTCTTTTTGAGTATGATGGTACAAGCTTGGCACACCTATTTTTGGGCAGTTTCTCCTATTCTTCCTTGCAGGACCTCTCAAGCTCCATCAGATTGAATGGGGAGTTTTGGTGCACAGCCATTTTCAGATCTCTCCAGAGATGTTCAAGTCTAGGCTCTGGCTGGGCCACTCAAGGACATTCACAGAGTTGTGTGGTAGCCACTTCTTTGTTATCTTGGCTGTGTTTAGGGTTGTTTGTCCTGGTGGAAGATAAACCTTCATCTGTAGTCCAGAGCGCTCTGAAGCAAGTTTTCATCAAGGATATCTCTGTACATTGCTGCATTCATCTTATCCTTGATCCCGATTAATCTCTCAGTTCCTGCCGCTGAAAAACATCCCCACAGCATGATGCTGCCACCACCATGCTTCACTGTAGGGATGGTTTGGCCAGGTGATGAGCAGTGCCTGGTTTCCTCCAAACATGATACTTGCCATTCAGGCCAAAGAGATCAATCTTTTTTTGATGAGACCAGAGATTTTTTTTTTCTCATGGTATTAGAGTCCTTCAGGTGCCTTTTGGCAAATTCCAGGCAAGCTGTCATGTGTCTTTTACTGAGGAGTGGCTTCCGTCTGTCCACTCTACCATACAGGACTGATTGGTAGAGTGCTGTAGAGAAGATTGTTCTTCTAGAAGGTTCTCCTCTCTCCACAGAGAAAAGCTGAAGCTCTGTCAGAGTGACTATAGGGTTTTTGGTGACCTCACTTACTAAGGCCCTTCTCCCCCAATCACTGAGTATGGCCTAGGAAGAGTCCTAGAGGTTCCTAACTCCCTCCATTTACAGATGATGGAGGCCACTGTGCTCATTGGAACCTTCGAAGCTGCAGAAAATTTTCCGTAGCCTTCCTAAAATCTGTGCCTCGATACAATCCTGTCTCAGAGGTCTACAGACAATTCCTTGGACTTCATGGCTTGGTTTGTGCTCTGACATGCACTGCTAACTGTGGGACCTTATATAGACAGGTGCGTGCCTTACCAAATCATTTCCAATCAACTAAATTTACAACAGGTGGACCCCAATAAAGTTGTAGAATCATCAAGTATAAAGTCCCTGTAGAACTCCTTTGTCTTTTTAGGGACCACTTCCTCCTAGGTGTTGATCAGGGGTACATCTATCCAATAAATATGCATGACACTCTTTACATGCCTTGGTATATTTATTCTACAGTGCACTTTTTTATTTAGCACGTATTGGTAAGACAGCACGGTTTGTCACTAGCACTGTATTTTATATTTTATCATTTCTAAAATAGTTACTGCTATTTATTTTCACTTCTGATTGATGTATCACTTTCACTTCATCACAGAAGGAGGAGTCCCCTAGTAGAGATTGCTATTAGTGCTTACCCTGTATTTTTTCTTTTGGTATCTTTGCTCATATATGAGTAGCAGCGCCTCACTACATTACTCATTTCACATTTAAGTTGTATTACTTAAATTGAAGGCAGCTCTACACTTTACAGTGTTTTACATCAAGGGAGGCGACGCACTCCTTACACCCTCTCATGCCAAAAATAGCTGTGCCAAGCTTGTAGCATCATTTTTAAAAATACTTAGGCTGTAACTGGTGCCAAAGGTGCATCAACAAAGTATCGAACAAAGGCTGTGAATACTTATGTACATGTGATTTTTTTGTTTTTTTATAAATTTGCAAAGATTTCAAACAAACTTCTTTTACGTTGCCATTATGAGGTATTGTTTGTAGAATTGTGAGGAAAAAAAATGGATTTAATCCAATTTGGAATAGGGCCGCAGTATAAAAATGTGAAAAAAGTGAAGCGCTGTGAATACTTTCCAGATGCACTGTATATATGGTGGCACTAAATTACTGTACAAAAAATAATAATAGCTAGGTTTTCAGCTGAGAGGCCTACACAAAAAGCTTGTTAGCGATAAAGGATCTGTTTTTACTAGTTTTAACCACTTGCCGACTGCGCACAGTATATTTACTGTGGCAGTCAGCCCCTCACAGGCAGAGCGACGTAGGTCTACGACGCTAGCCTGTGAGTCTCTGGGGAGCAAGCGCACGGACCCCCCCCCCCCCCCCCGCGTGTGACCTGTCACTCGGTGATCGTCGGGGGAGAGGGAGAAAGGCAGGCGGCTAGTGTAAACAAGCCGCCTGTCATTCTCCCCTGTGTAGAAACAATGATCATACGGTTCTACTATGTAGGACCGTTGATCATTGTTCCTACACCTCAAGCCACAGCCAATCACAGTTATAGCACTGATTACTGTAGAAATGTCACTGGTAACTCCAAAAGTGTCAAAAATATCAGTCAAGGGTCCGATCTGTCCGACGCAATGTCGCAGTACCGCAAAAAAAAAATCGCAGATCGCCGCCATTACGCGTTAAAAAAAAACAACAAAAATGACAAAAATCTTTCCCTTTGTTAGTAAACGCGATAACTTTTGCGCAAACCAATCAAAATACGCTTTTTGCGATTTTTTTTACCAAACATATGTAGCATAAAACAAATTGGCCAAAAATGTTAAAAAAATTTTGATTTTTACATTTTTTTGGGGGGGAATTTCATATAAAAAAAATGTGAAAAATATTGTTATTTTTGCAAAATTGACGCTCTTTTTTTGTTTATAGCGCATGATCAAAAAATCGCACAGGTGATCAAATACCACCAAAAGAAAGCTCTATTTGTGGGAAAAAAAGGACGTCAAATTCGTTTAGGTACAGCGTCGCACGACCGCGCAATTGTCCGTTAAAGTCACGCAGTGCCGAATCGCAAAATACCCCCTGGTCAGGAAGGGGGTAAAATCTTCCGGGGCTTAAGTGGTTAAGGTTGAAAACCAGAAAATCAAAATTAAACAAACAACTATATCGAATCAAGTTACTGGATACAGAATATCCCCAAAGAGCGCTTTACACTACTGCAGAATATCAAAATTTGATGTAAGGCCATTTATCATAGCATGCACAAGATAACTGTCCAAGACTAATAGAACCAAATGCTGAAAATATGTGCATTCCTGGAGTATTTCTGAGTGATGGCTCTATCTGTCTTATCGTGTAAACACTTTTCTCGCTAGTATTTGATTTCTGCCCTGTACTTATCTCTGCAGATGCAGATGAGATGCTTGACAAGAAAAGGGGCCCTCCGGAGAACTTTGTCTTTTTTTTGTTCAGTGTGCAATTAATGTGCTTGGCCAAAAAAGCAAGATTGTTTCATTGCGCTTTTTGTGTATGACATCATCTTCCAGTAAAAACATAATGAACAACAATTTTTCCTGTCACTATAGCAAACCTAGATTATATCCACAACACGCTTTTGCGATTTATCTTAATATGTGCAAGAATGTCTGGCACTGGCACAAAACCAGCTTTACACTTTTTTTGGGCTCTTCACGTTTGCTTTGCTAAGAATATTTGAAACCCTGTGTGTATTTATCTTCAGCAGTTTGGTGACCCCACCTCTTTGTTATTATCCAAAACACTAATACTTTCCGCCAGCATCTAACCCACATGTACTAGAGGAGCTGGTTTCAATTCTGTGTTCAGCCGCCCTAATCCACAACACAGGTTCTGATAATGTGCTTGTCAGATGTGGTCCTTTTGGTTTCCACACATGCTATTCTGCCCTAAAAGAGATTGTGTCCTCATACATAGCAAAATATGAAGACCTCCCTGGATTCCAAATTAATCTTCTGCTGTAGCCACTAGACAAAATCCAGGAATAAGCAATTAGGTGTGATGGAAAAGACAAGGCTAATGTAAAGCACGGATTATTAAAGTCTCATTTAAGTATTGAAAACATGAGAAGGAGACATACTGTAGATGTAGGGCATGATAACTATAGACAACATTTGTACTCTACTGTCAGTTCATCAGAAAGCGCCATCACCAAAGTCTGGCATTACCTGCCCACCAGAATCTGGATGCACTCCTTTCAATATGCATACATAACAATCAAGGGCATCAGTATTTTTTTTTTTTTTTTCGTTTTATAACTTTTGCCCTCGCAAGTAAATGAAAAACAGCCCCCCAAGCAGTCACATATATTACTATGAATCTAGGAACTGGATGCAAGTGCTGTCAAAATGACCATTTAAATGTCAACCATCCGAAACTGCTCTCATGTCGATGGGGAGGATATCAGTCTCCAGTAGTGCGAACTCCCCAGGAGTTCTGTCCTCCTCTCTGCTGCCAACTGCTAAAACAGGGGGGGGGGGGGGAGACAGAGGGTGCAGCAGCTTTAGAAGAGGTGCGAGGGCCACCTGAAATGGCCTGGCGGGCCCGATTCGGCCTGCGGGTCTAGTGTTTGACTCATGTGCTCTATGGCGTGGGTGGCAAAGCCAGAAATTCTGGTGTTGAGGCAGCTACTCTGAAGCACCTCTACGTATCCAACAGCTCACAGCTGTTGGACAGTATGAGACAATAATTAGGGCACTGTACCAATCATAATAACGAACATGGCCTAAATATCAATTGAACGAAGAGTATCATATAGTAATGTCAATAGTCACTAGATAACTACTCAAACATTGTGCCTCAATAACAATATTAGTACCCAGTAAGTGACTAAAATCAACTACATAAGGAAACATTCTATGGACTTGGATACGAGCATTAGGCTTTAAGCTCCTCTGTATAATGTTTGAAAAGCTGAAAAAATAATTGAAGGATTAATAAGTAGGATATATTCCTTCTGGGCCTTTTTGTGGTTATTACAGCAAATGAGGGCAGCAGATTTGAAAAAATCCTCATGCAATTGTAGAACAATGTTCACTCAATGGTTCTTACTCTGAGATTTTTTTTTTTTTAAGCGTTTCTCCTCCCTTGACCATACAATCACCTTCAGATGGCCTCTGGTCATGCAACAAACTTGTGCCCCTTAATTTGTCTTGGGCCACCATCATCCATCAAATCTACATGCCATGGCATATAATGCCTCCAGAAGACCTCATATAGAATGAAGCATGAGCAATTTAATTCTGAAAAATTAGGTAATTACATATTCGATTTTTGTTGGATGGATCTGAAAATCCCTGGCCCAGGGTCAGGTGTTCCTAAAATAGTAGGGAAGAGAACCCAGAGCTTTTAACAAAGTGCAGAAGCCAGTTACATAACACTGAATGAAAACAAAAGGCCCCGCGCAGGTAGGCTATTTATCCCATTTAGGTATTTCTAAACTATGTGTTTGAGTGGACTGGAGCATACATTTAATAAGGATGACCACGGCTCCACGGAAGACATAGGACTGTCAGTGCCAAAACACATTACAAATTATTTCACAGTAAGGCCTCATGTACACTGGACGTTTGAAAACCTCTTCTGGACGCTGGAACTTGGCAGCTAGTGAACTAAGTTAAAAAACATACCACTTTTCACCAACGTTCAACTTTTTCGTTTAGAAACGTTTTTGAAGATAACAGTGTGCCTCTCTGGTTTTCCCTATTGCAAATAGTCAGCAATGTTTTCCTATTGCAAATGCCTATAAATGTTTCTACCGGGTTTAGACACGTTTGCAAGCTGCTAGCAGCATTTTGAGTTTCACATGCCTACGAACTTCCGTCCAGAACACATTTTTTGACTTTCAAGAAAATGCCTCTAAATATAAAAAAGCTCAGTGTACATGGACAGATAAGATTACTTAGAGGAGAGTTCAAAGGCTGCTGAAGAAAACACCCAACTGCTCCTAAACATCTGTTTATCAGCAGCAGTGTACATGAGGCCTAAAGCAGAAATCAAACTACTGAGGTTTTACAAAATACACTGAGTGCATTTAAAAAAATATTTTTGAGAAGAGACGACAAAAGTTAACACTAAAAATATTGCAGATTACTCATAAGGACAGTAAGCATAAATGGGGAATGAGGGAGGCTACGTAGATCCTGAATTTGTTGCATGATGTACAGTCCATATGAGCAGACTGTCATAAGCTTCATGACATTTACTGAGAAAAGTAACACTCAGCATTACTTGCACGACTTTAAAAAAAAAAAACAATTTCACCCACAACTATTAAGATGCACACGGTTTCAACTTTTCACATGAACTAGATTTGCAACTCTGCCTGAATAATCAGTATAACTGAATGGTACAGCAGTGACTTATATTCTGAGAAACAGCATATTTGATTTCTGATTTATCATAAAATTATTTTTCATGGAGTTCTTTAACCTCCCTGGCAGTATGATTGTTTCAGATTTTAGCTGCTGAAAGCGGTACCATTATTTTGCACGGAAATCTGTTCGGTACATTTTAAAACTCACCTTCCCCTGCGATCCCCCGCCGTCCTCCCCCGCTGTCCTCCAACTGTGTGCTCGGCCGATGCCGCTACCTGTCTTCCAGTTCCCTTAACTGTGAGCGTTGCGAAGCAGGGGGGGTGGAACCGACCGCAATTTCAAAAATGTAAATACACCAAATGATATGATATAAAGTTGTGATCCTAACGGATTACACTGTATCATGCCATTTCACCACAGGATTTCACCTGGTGACTTTTCCAGTGCCCTGTCTGTGCTTTTCCAGTTCTTTGTGCTTGGAAAATTGAGAATGACCATGGCGTCCAAAAAGCGTTCATTTTGCGCAAAAGGGCTTTTAGACTAACTGGAAAACAGTGACAGCAAAAGAGTTACTTGAAGAACTGAGCGATAGTGATTTGTGGGAAAGTTCGTCATCAGGTACGAAAAGTGACGACAGCGACGATTCTGATGTCTCTTTCTGGCACATCGCCCCGTTGGAAATTCTGAAGAATCATTTGATATACTTCCCAAATTCCACAAGCTATATGCCAGAAAGAGACATCAGAATCCTCGCTGTTGTCACTTTCCGTACCTGATGACGAATTTTCCACAAATTGCTATCGCTCAGTTCTTCAAGAAATCAGTTTCGCTTTCGCTGTTTTCCAGTTCGTCTAAAAGCGCTTTTGTGCAAAAAAACGCTTTTTGGACGCTATGGTCGTTCAAAATTTTCCAGGCACAAAGCACAGGCAGGGCACTGGAAAGGTATCCAGGTGCAATCTTGTGCTGAAATGGCATGATACAGTGTAATCCGTTAGGATCACAGCTTTGTATCATGTCATTTAGTGTATTTACACTTTTGAATTTGCCGCTGTTTTCTCCCCTCTGCGTCGCAACGCTCACAGGGAAGAGAACCGGAAGGCAAGTGCCGGCAATCGGCCATGCACAGAGCGGGGATAGAGTGAGAGGACGGCGGGGAGGACGGCGGGGGAGCGCAGGGAAGGTGAGTAACATTGTGGGGTAATCCCGAGTGCGGCTCGGGGTTACCGCTTTTGGTACTGAAAATTAACCCCCGAGCCGCACTCGAGAATACCGCCAAGGAGGTTAAAGTAGTACTAAAGAGGATTTGTTCACGTTTTACCTACAGGTAAGCCTATTATAAGGCTTACCCATAGGTGCTGGAAATCTCTCCAAACGTCCACCATTTAGGAGATATTTACTTGCGCAGCCGCCAATTATATCACCGACACATGCTCTGAAGGAACAGCATATCTGTTCTGTTAACAGTGACTTCATCGCAACTTGGCCTTTATGCGGCCACAGCCTGAAAACCGCGAAGGAAGACTGGGTGAGGACGAAAGCTCAGTCAGCAGTAACAGCGCACCAATAGAGGGCTTTGTTTTAAGGTAAGCTTTACATATATACATATACATTATAACACTGCCTTGCAGGGGAATCGTTTTTTCGTTTTTATATTTGGAGTTTACTATCGGTTTAAAGGACATAGGGACAGAAGGAATTCTGAGACACTGGGTAGTTCCTTAACAGTCAAGCTGATAGGGTGGGGAACAAAGCAAACATGCCTACAAAAAAGGTAAAACTAGGGGATACTTACAGAACAAAGAGCTACCTAAAGGACATTATGCTCAAAGCTGGGATTAGTTGAAGCTTAAACATCCACCAGTTACAATACTCAGAATATGTGAACAGAAGATGAGGTGGCAGTCTTGCAAATCTGGGAAACATATGACTAATGCCAAGGAGCCCAAGAGGCACTTGCTGATCTAGTATAATGTGCTTTGACAGGAAACCTGCCCTGGAACCTTATCCTTAAACAGATACATTTGAATGAAGAGCTGCCTAAGCCACCTAGAAGTGGGAGGCAAGCTGCCCCTACAGGGGCCCTAACGAATGACAATGAAGGGATCGGTCAACTTCACAAAAAGACACATCGGATATGCCCCAGACAATATTGATGGATATGTCCCAGAAAATAACTGTCTACCAATTATCCACACCAGGAATGTGCATTGCTGCAGTGCTGGAACCTGGCGTTCTGCCCAAGTCAAAATCTGGTTGGCTTCACTTTAAACTGCAAAACTTCTGGTTCCTCCGTAAGTGATGAATTCCACTGTTGTGGCATTGTACAACTAAAACCAGATTGGATGACCGCAGAGGCCCAGCGTTGGAAAGCAAACTGAAGCATTTATAGCTTCAGAATGTGGATTATATTAGCTTCCTCCAATGACCAAGATGTCTGCAACTAAGATGTCCAGGACTCTCGCCAGCTTATCAGGCTGTCATCCATGGGGAACATCTTCCAGACAAGAGCAGAAATGATTTTCCCCAACTTCAAGGATGT
The DNA here is from genome assembly GCF_965119305.1 of Pelophylax lessonae. NCBI lineage: Eukaryota > Metazoa > Chordata > Amphibia > Anura > Ranidae > Pelophylax > Pelophylax lessonae. The sequence goes on from NC_138772.1 coordinate 449,995,159, forward strand.
ATTTAGGAGCCACCAAAACCTAGACACTCCAAGCATCAGGTTGGTTTCAGTGTCGATTTCTAAAGGTTTGGGGTCAAAATATGGAACATTTAGAGAGTGTGAACAGCGTAGAGGATATCGCCTAACTGCTCCATCAGTAAGCGGTCATCAAGGTATCTCAGAATGGGACTGTCCTGAGTGCATAGCACGGCTAAAAAAGATCTGAGCACACTTGGTAAAAACTCAAGATGCAGTTGACAACTGAAAAGCAAGGGCAACAAACCCATAGCAAAATGTAGAACGTTGATGCACTACAAAGAGTGAGAGATGCAGGTAGACATCCTTGATGTGACGTTGACTAAGGCCAGAAAGTCTCTTAGAAGGAGGTAGGCCAAGACCAGTAAGGAAGATTCTATACAGATATTTAAAAAAAAAAAAAAAAAAGTTGAGCACTTTCAGGTCTAAAATTTCCAAAAAGCTCCCTTGGAAAAGGAACAGGCTGGAGTAAAAACTTGAAACATTTCGTGCTCCAGAAGAGAGAGTGGAGCTGTGCCAGGGCAGTGTAAAATTGTACCAAGTGTTGCAGGGACCTTGACATATGAGACAGCATAAAGCAGCGCAGGGGTAGAGTTAAAAATTGTAGTTTGTTGCTCCAGGGCACCTGACATCCCTCATACATGCACGCCTGAGGGATGTGTGGTGCCCAGGAGAAATGAGCTATAGTTTTTAAAAACGTATGGTTCAGGTGATTATAAAAGCTAGCAGACCTTCCCTCTCTCTGGTAAGTGGGGCATCACTTCATTGTGAGAAGTACTTGCACATAGGTTTGGAAAGTTTAGGCCTCCAAGGTTTGTGAAATAACCAAATCCTGGACTTGGAGGCCTGGGAGTAACAAATGGAACACTGGCTGCAGATAAAATTGGATTTTTGACTTATCAGAGGGACAGAGGGAAGGCAACACAATGTCTTTATTCAAATGAAAATCAATGACAACCTTTGGGAGGAACTATGGACAGGGGCGAAGAACCACCTTATCTGTGGTGATCACTGTCCAATACAAGGGGAGAAAGAATTTTCCCAGATGAAGCGTCAAGAGAACAAAAAGGCGACCACCATATCAGGGACTCCTTCGTTCCCCAGCTCAGCCGGATCGGATTGTCCAGAGACTGCAGAGTCTTGTCCCATTTGGTCAGAATCTCCCTTTGCAGGGACCTCGTATGGAACTGTGCAAACGGAACTGCCTCGAAGGTAGACACCTTTAGGCCCAGCACCTGCATGCAAGTCCGGAGGGATGACCATTTTTTGGACAGCAGGAGGCGAATTGCAGCCTGCAATTTCTGGAGTTTGTCCAGAGGAAGGAGCACTTTGCCTAAGGTTGAGTCCAGAGTCAGGCCCAGATAGTCCAGCTTTATGGACGGAACCAGAACAGACTTCTGAAAATTCAGAATCCAGCCAAACTCCCTGCAGAGTTCGTATGGCAATTTCCAGGTTGTCCACCAGAGCAGTAGGAGACTCCGCTCGCAGAAGGAGGTCGTTGAAGTAGCCCTGTAATACGATCCCCCATTGGCGTAACAAAGCTAGCACCGGGGCTAACACTTTTGTGAAGACCCGAGGAGCAGAGGCGAGACCAAAGGGAAACGCCACAAACTAATAATGCTCCTCTCCCATGCCAAAGCAAAGGAAGAACTGGTGACCGCCACATATTGGAATGTGAAGGTATGCATCCTTAAAGTCGATGGAAGCAAGAAAATCCCTGCGAATTGACTCCATTCTGAACTTCTGCACTCGCACAAAACAGTTCAGCGCCTTGAGGTCCAGGATTGGATGCACCTTGCCTTCCTTCCTGGGAACTGTAAACAGGTTTGAGTAAAAACCCTGAAAAGGTTCCAAAGTCGGAACCCGGACAATCACCCCTTGAAGCAACAGGTCTTGTACTGCCCCAAAAAGACCCTGCAAGTGGTCTGGGGAAAGGCGCAAGTTGAAAGGAAAGAACCTTGGTCCGCCAGCTCAGGAAAGGCAGGGGGAGCCATTTCCCCTTAAGGTCACGGCGTAAAAGCTTAGCCCACTCGGTCAGAGTTTGCGACACCAGGGCAATGGTATATACCGGCCTCAGTGCTGAACCAGCCCGAGTGTACAAATTGTGGGCCACAGCCTCCACATTCCTGTCAGTCGGATCCTTAAAGGACAGGGACTCTTCAACCGGAATCATGGTTGCCTTGTTCAAACTGGAAAGCAGAGGGTCCATCACCAGTGGAAATAGTCCACTTCTTACTAAGGGACTCGTCATAGGGGTAATACCTAGAAAATCGATTCTGGACCCCAAAGGGACGCTTTGGTCATCCCCACACTTTAGCGACAATTTTGTCAAAATAGGCGGGAAAAGGAAACCCCTTTGCCGCTCTGGATGGCTTGTGAGTGCCAAATGGAACCTGCGCCTTTGTCGCAGCTACGTCCTCCATCTTCAAGGTCTCATGCACAGATACAATCAGTGCTTCCACCAGCGCCTTTCCGTGCGCGGTTAAAGATGTGGAGTAATCATCCTCACTATCAGAGGATTCCGGGCGCATGGTTGCAAACCCAGCAGGGTGACCCACGTCCGCGGCGGCTGAATCGCATTCAGGATCTGATGAGACAGTTGAGGAGGGGGAAGGCGGGAGGAGCTTTTTGCAAGCCCATGGACCGAAATCCACCTCCACCCTGGACATAAAGAACCCCAGGACAGCTATCAGTGCATCAATGGATGGATGGGACCCGGAGGGGCCCTGCAGCCTCAGAGAGGGGAGATCAGGTGGGGAGATGTGCTCTAAAGACTCCATGAATCACCAGGGGGACCCCATAAAAAGTAAAAAACACTGCAAAGGGAAAACCCCTACTGCACTGGCAGCACCACCCAGTCGCCAGGCACAAGCACCAATCGATCCTCAGCAGAGAGAAACCCACCAGACTCACCACCCACCAGAAACAGGCACCTGCAGCCACCAGGATAACCTGCACTCCACGTGCAGCGATCAGGAAGTAAAAGTGAATCCAGGAGTCAGCACCAGGGGATGAGGGACTCCCACCGCCGAAATCGTCTAACACAGGGCTCCACTGTCATGGCCGCTGCTATTTTCATTGGCAAACCCTCACTAGGTACATCCCCCGGCAGAGTCAATCGTCCGGTCACCAGCGTGCACCCCCCCACTCCATCGCCAGCATAGCACCCTGTCCCACCCCAGGAGGTGGACAGGACCACCAACACAGCCCCAGCATATGTGGAGGGGGGTGGGGGGTAGGGTGGGAGACAGGTGAAAGGGGGGTGCCTGATGGGAAGGAGAGGAACTTGTGGGATTGACCGTCCCAAGGAGGGGCCCAAGTCTACCCCAAAACCCTCCAGTTACTCACCATACCAGGAACCAGGTGGGCACCGCTCCAGACAGAACCCCTTGCCATCGAAATGGGGGGCTGTCGGCCAGGAGGAACAGTACGACTCGGACCGAGACCCGGTCGTATGTGACCTCGCGAGCCGTTTAACTCGCAGGCGAGCCCCCGTCCAGTGGGGCTATGTCGTGGCCAACCTGGAGGAAAGCTGAGGTCTGCACGCACTTGCTGCCCAGACTGGGGTGACCACTGGATCTAGATTATCCAGCCCGTCATCCTGTCCGGCAGTTGATTGTAGATCTCACATGAAAAAACAGGAGAAAAAAAGTTCCATTTAAAAAAAAAAAAGGAAATTGCCAGTACCAGAGATCCCAGGAAGAAACTAGGTCCTTACTCCTGACTAGGCAGAAAAAAAACTGAGTACATACAGCAGAGAGAGGGAGTATACCCCCTGGGACTGCCCATAGGCATAGCCAGATTCCTTTTCTGCCTAGTGTCCTACTCCTGTAGGGGGCAGTATAACCCAATGGTTATGAAGGTCAGGAGCTGTGTTTATCAATGAACAAAAGAGAAATTCTATTTTCCAGCTTGAGCCTTTCCCTTCTTTGCTGGGGAAAAAAGGTACTGTTCCCTCCTGTGACCTCTAAGTCATTCAGGAAAATACCCAAATGGCATTTGCTCCCTCAGTAAGCAACAGACATGGGTTCTAACTTGTGAAAATGAGGATCCGACAAATTTGTGTCAGGAGACGTAACTATATCGTAAGAAAAAACCTCTAAGGTCTGGCAAATGACCATGACAGCAATGTCAGGTAGCAGAACAGTCTGCCATGGAAAAGAGGGATTTAAAAATGATTTTCACTTTTTTTATCAAGCTCATCTTTTGTCCACAACATTGACGATTCAAGGTTTTGTTAAGGCAAAAAATGGCCTTGAAAATTTCTTGACAAATGCCCTCTTAATAGTGTATTTGTGGGCAATATGTTACGGGAGGAAATAGCCCCCAGTCACCATACATAACCAGTTGTAGAAACAAGTGTACTGGAAAGGTTTTGACAGGTTGGGAACTTTTAAGGGAGCTCAAACTGGTAACAGAGGATACAGACATGGGTCACTCTGTTTTAAACAGGTACATACCATGTCAGGAAGGACATAGATGGTATCCTTAAAAGTGCCTGTAAATCTCAGGCATGAAATATGAACAAAGTATATCCCTCTATAATGTGTACTTCTCTCAATCCAGAGCACAAAGTGTAATTTTTGTCTACTGCCTCATTCCTCTGCTTTTCACTTGAGTCACCTCTGACAGGAGATAAAAAGGTGACAAAGAGAAGAGAGCTCCAGAACCTGCGAATGACAGCCTCAGCTCTGTTCCCGTGTGAAGGCAGTGTGTTCCTTCTTTCCAATCAGCTCTTCTCACTGACCTCTACAGAGTATAACTTCAGCTTCCCATCCCCTGCTTTCTGAAAGCTCAGACAAGCTGTATAAATTCAGGACTTTGAAGTGTGGAGAAAAGAAGGCTGCAAATAAACAGGCACAACCTATGTAAGAGGATTTGTTTAATCATTATGTACCACCTGAGGCTAGTCATTTCACTCGGTATATGTAAGGGTTTACAACCACTTTACGCCTAGGGATACATTAGACTCCTGGCATATTGGAGAAAAACTCTGGAGGAGAAGGAGTAGAAATATGCTAGCAGCGCCTGCATTTTGAGACTGCAAACATAGCAGAAATCTTTTGTATACAATTTAACACATTTGCGGAATTTAATTTTCTTACCTAGATAATGCAGAGGAAGGAACTATGTATGATGTAGCCAATTAAATGTGTGGAAACAAGCACAGAAGAGTAATGAAGACTATAGGACTCCGGTCCAAAATGAGAAAAGCTATAAGTTGCCTTTGAGCGGTTAGTAGATGGAGAACCATACAAGCCCACAGGGCCAGTGCTCTTTCACTTATGATCTGTAATACTACTAGTGCGGTAGTTAGCTAAACCGTAAAGGTACTCAAAAAACTCAGCTACAGGAGCAGAAGTTAGCTGCCCTTCTGTGAACAATTCACTGCAGGAAGCAGCAAAGTGGACTGACCCGGGGAACCGTGTGGGGAGCCTGCAGTGCTTCTACTCAGGACAAAGGCAGAGGAAAAATGCCCACACACACACACGATCTGATGTGCACAACAACATTTCAAGAGTCAGAGCCATGTTCCCCAAAGTGGCTTTGCCATATAAACTGTGTTGCAGAAATGTGCTTCCAGCTTTCACCTCATAAGGAATTTACAGGAGACTGAACACTCCCAGGTGCTGTGCAACAGAGTAAAAATTGTTGCAGTGCCAACACCATAAATAAAGTTGAGATGTAATACACATAAGGGAAACTCAGGAGGAAGAGTACATGCCAGGTTCCAAGAAAAAGAAAAAAAAAAAAGGGGGGGGTGGAAAGCAAGCATCAGCACTTACCACCATGATGGCCTGAAGAGCATCCTGTGACCAACAGTCACAGTACAGACACTCTTCCTCCATCTGGTGGCATTCTTCAGGAACAGGCTTACACCTGTGGGTGTAACACGACCATGGATCTGTAAAGCACACTGCAGCTAAAACAGGACATTAGCACCCAATGCCCTAGAGTCACATTACTGGTTAGCCATGCATCTTCCTCATGTTGGGATTCAAGTACGGGCCCAAGGCAGCGCCATGGACGAGCCCATCCGACAACTGCAAAGGGAACTCTTCTGGCTATGCAGGGAAGGAAGAAACCAAATTGAAGGAAAAAAGTATTGATACAAAGGTAACAACATAAATCAGTGTCTTAGAATTCTTTCTGACCCTTTGTCCCTTAATGAACGATAAAAAAAAAAAAAAATAAATAATAATAATTCTTGCATTTTCCTGCCATTTTAAGTGATACTGTATTCTAACAGCAGCTAAATTTTCATCACACTTGGATAATCTGTAATGAGATTACATAAAATATAGTTCCGTGCTGGGTTTAGCAGAGGGTTTTTACAGTTCTATGTTTGGACTATTGATTTCAATAGCTCCTCATAGTAAGATCACACAAACCCAGCACTGTAAGATGTCCACAAACTCTTGGCAGTGCCAAATGACTAAAGCCTCATAAAGCAGAGACCAATTACGTATAAAAAGCACGGTGTAGTTAATTTATGTTTCATAATTACTTTATATCTATAGTTTTATTAATATAATAATTCTCCGCAAGATGAGGGAGCAAGTGCCGGCACTTCTCTATAAGTCTTCATATTTGCACAATGTTGTCAAGTAAATATACAGCGAGGAAAATAGTTATTTGATGCCCTGCAGATTTTGTAAGTTTGCCCACTTACAAAGAAATTAAGGGTCTATAATATATTATCATAGGTGTATTTTAAATGTTAGAGAAAGAATATCAACCAAAATTCCAGGAAAATCACATGAATCAAATGTAATAAATTGAGTTGCAGTTCAGTGAGTTAAATAAGTATTTGATCCCCAAGGAAAGCGTGACTTTTGTGGAGAAACCCTCGTTAGCAAGCACAAAGGTAAGAGGTTTCTTGTAGTTGGTTATTGGGTTTACACACATGTTTGGTCCGTTCTTCTTTACAGATCTCCTGTAAATCCTTAAAGTTGATTTCACTCTCCCAATCAACATTGATTATTTTTAATCCTCATGTTGCGAACATTAGTAAATAGATAGGAAAATATATTATATGTACATGTTTTACACATTTTTTTTACATTTCTTCAGTTACTTCCTGGTTTCCATGCCTCGGCAAATGATGTCATACATTCCAAGAGTCTTCAGGACGGGAGGAGGAGTTTTCTCAGCTAAGCACATTTTCCTTAATGCATACTTGAGTTAGGGGCAGGAAGTAAATGCTGCATGAATCATTTGCCATTACTCAAGATGGCCACGGCCAGAAATGCTAGGGGGGGGGGGGGTTGGTGTTTCAAAGAGCATTTTTATTAAATAAAGCATGGAGACATGGAAGCATGGTGAAGTTTGCTCCGAATATTAAAAATTAATGAAACAGAGTCTTTGGTTTGTGCTGCCCAGATGCAGTGAAGATCCTCTTTAAGGTTTCTTGGTGTTCGCTTGGCAACTCGAAGTTTTTGCTCCCTCCATAATTATTCTATAGTATTAAGGTCTGGAGACTGGCTAGGCCTCTCCATGACGTTAATATGCTTCTTCTTGAGCCACTCCCTTGTTGCCTTGGTGGTATGTTCTGGGTCATTGTCATGCTGGGAGACCCATCTATGACCCATCTTCAGTGTTCTGGTGTTCTTAGGGTCATAGTCAGCGATTTTCTTCCTCCAAATACGGCATGTCAAGTTAATGTCAAAGAGCTCAATTTTGGTCTCATCTTACCACAGAACTTTCTCCCAATCCTTCTCATTTAGATGTTCATTGGAAAACTTCAGACAGGCCTGTACATGTGCTTTCTTGAGGAGGGGGACCTTGTGGGCACTGCAGAATTTCAATCCATAGCAGCATATTGTGTAACCAATGGTTTGCTTGGTGACTGTGGTCCCAACTGCCTTGAGATCATTCACAAACTTCTTCCTTGTAGTTCTGGGATGATCCCTCACTTTTCTCATGATCATCCTTACCCCATGAGGCAAAAACTTGCATGGGGCTCCAGACCGAGGGCGATTGATGGTTAATTTGTATTTCTTCCATTTGTGAATAATTGCTACAACGGTTGTCTCCTTCTCACCAAGCTTCTTGCTGATGGTATTGTAGCCCATTCCAGCCTTGTGCAGGTCTACAATCTTGTCCTTGACATCTCTTTGGTCTTGCCCATGATGGTGGGTTTGAATGGAAAAGAAAGATTCTGTGGACAGGTGTCTTTTATACACAGACGAGGTGTCATTAGGAGCACCTTCTTAAATTGACAGGACTAATCTGAGTACCACATGACCACATACTGTAGCTAGTCTGTGAGAGCCATAATTTTTGTTGGTTGGTAGAAGATCAAATACTTATTTTACGCACTGAACAGCAACTCAATTTATAACATTTGTATCGTGTTTTTTTCTGGACTTTTGGTTGATATTCTGTCCTTATCATTTAAAATATACCTATGATCACATTTATAGACCCTTCATTTTATTTCTTTGTAAGTGGCCGAACATACAAAATCTACAGGGGATCAAATATCTATTTCCCACCCTGTATTTTAGACATCATTAGATGTATGAGGAAAGGTTAGGCAGGCTTACATGAAGGGAAGAGCACAAGAAGGACCTCATCAGTGTGGCGATGGCCCATCATGGTCCAATGAGCACACTGTAGACAAGGAGGTGGCAGGGAAAGAACAGCAGTGTCATTTTCTGGCCATGCAGTGTGACAGGGGTCCACAATGATGACGGATAAAATTAGAGATGTAGAAGCAAAGCATTTCACATATGAAATGAGTGTTTTGTTGTCTGCCTGGAGTTTACCTCACGTGTAACACACACTAACATGGTTAAACTGCAGTCCGATTATTAAAGCCCTATTTGAAGCAGTTATAGCAAACAGAGAAGCCATGGTTACAATGGGTCATATAATCTCTCCTATGGATTTCTAGATGGGCCCCACAAATTGGTTTATGTGATTTTTCAATTCATGCATGCATACATAAAGGTTTCAAAGACTACAATAATAAAAGGTATTTTAAAAGACAGTGGGTTGGTGGGGAACAATGATTTCTAACATACAGGTAACTTCCTCTTCAGTGTTCTAAGGAAGGACAAAAGCTTAAAACCTTCTACTGTTCAACATGGCTAAGACATCATTTGAACAGTAAGTGGGCTAAACCAGGATATTTTATTCTTCATGCAGGCCGCCATCTTAATCAATCATAGTAACAGGTTCAATTTATAACCCACTAACCTCCCATTCCACATTCTAAAATCCTGCAAATCTACTTTTTTTTGTAATCAATGTACACTTATTTTTGGAGCATTGGTAACTATTTAAAGCTGATCTAAAAGATAAATAACTCCAGCTAGGTATTTTTTTTTATTAAATACAGTTTGTAAATGAAACCATTGTGTGAATTTGATTTGATGTAAGCATCTTGTAACCTCCTATAGAGCAGTGCTCAGACTAGGAGGGGGATGAGAAGCATTGGGAGCCAATATAGTAATGCTGCATGCAAAAGTGCTGGCAAAAACATGCTGAAAGGAGGAAAGAGCAAAGTAAGCAGATGGAATGCCTAATCATCCTCCTGTTGATCTTTCACTGTTCAGTGAGCAGGCAGGAGGTGGAGAGAGGACACCAGTTTTTCCCATTCTACAATCTTTAACAAGAACATGAAAAAGTGGTGTCATTCACCTAGTGGTGCCATCTGTCAGAACTGTGTAAAACTGTTAACTGGACAAAGAGTAATACAAATCTTTTGGCAGGAAAAAGCTACCATATTTATGAACAGAGACTGAGGGTGTAGGTTATCAGAACAAATCAGTGGCCTTTGAGTCTTTTCCCTCTCCCAAGTCAGGGTGTGGAGGGGGGCTCCCCTTGGGAGATCCCCAACAAGTACTTGGGGTACCGGGTTTTGCAGGTCCCTAAGCCCCTGTTCACCAGCCTATTGTCGGCAATCACTCTGTTCAAATTAGTGCAATGCCGACTTTGCGGTGCTGTACCAATTTCAAAAAGTAGTTCCTGTACTACTCTTGGCAATTTCAGGTGTGACTTGGAAAAATATCTGTGCATAAAGCCGCATAGATGTCTTCTAAGTCGCACTAACATGTGACTTTGAAATTGTGCGATTTTAGATGAAGTTGCACAATTTTAAAACCACAGTTATTGTGAACTGGGGCTGAGGAGCCTGGGGGTTCACCAGGCGTAGACCATGGAGTACCTTGCCCGTTAGGAGCCTTGCACACAGGGGGGGGGCTTGTTCAGTGTGTGAGGCCCTTCCTCTTTGGAGACTTGGCCATTTCTGTGCAAGTATTTTGTGTGCTATGATTTCATGGCTCACTTTTTTTGTTCACAGGGGTTCGACAAAGCTCCCTTATATGCATTACATTTGTATATTTTAGCTGAGTTCAGCTTTAACTGTATAAGTGAAAAGCATTTTTAGTAAAAGAGGCATCATTAAATAAGGACACATCTGTGAGGGGAGAACAGCTTAGCTTAGATAGTGTGAATAAAAGGGGATCTTTACATTATGTTTATGCTACTATTAAGCATAAAAGAAAAAAAAAAAAGAAATACAGAAATCAACAGAATGAATATCAGCTTACATGTAAAATTTCCACAAGGTGTTAAAAAATTGATTTGACTTGGTAACGCGTTTACTTTCAACAAAAAAAAAAAAGATACAATACATACTGTATATACAGTATCTCACAAAAGTGAGTACACCCCTCACATTTTTGTAAAATTTTATTATATTTTTTCATGTGACAATACTGAAGAAATCCACAGTATAAAATGGTGCAGCGCTGATAATCAATAAGGATATTCAATAAATAATGATAATCAATAAATATGCAATGAATAATAATAAAAGTCCATATATGTAAATTCAAATACAAAATTACGAAAGGGAAGGAAAGTCCATAAAAATAGTAAAGTGCACAGTGCAGAATCTTGGTATAAAAATCAGTGCCCACACACAGTGCTCAGAAATCCTTCACCGGATGTGCCAGCCTCTCACCTGAGAGCTGTTAAATCACAGCTTGTAGTAATAACCATGCAGCCTCCGGAGACACTAGGATAGCGAGAACCCAGATCTCTGAACTCTCCACTGCTCTCCCTCAGAGATCTGGGTCCTCACTATCATAGTGTCTCCGGAGGCTGCATGCCTATTACTACGGTGAAGGATTTCTGAGCACAGTGTGTAGGCACTGATTTTTATACCAAGATTCTGCACTGTGCACTTTACTATTTTTATGGACTTTCCTTCCCTTTTGTAATTTTGTATTTGAATTTACATATATGGACATTTATTATTATTCATTGCATATTTATTGATTATTATTATTTATTGAATATCAGCGCTGCACCATTTTATACTGTGTTATCTTCTCTGGTGTTGTTTTTTGTACCTGGGTGTTCAGCAGCTTTGCTATTTCTATGAGGTGTTGCGCCGATACACATTCTCTTTTGAACACTGAAGAAATGACACTTTGCTACAATGTAAAGTAGTGAGTATACCGCTTGTATAACAGTGTAAATTTGCTGTCCCCTCAAAACAACTCAACACACAGCCATTAATGTCTAAACCACTGGAAACAAAAGTGAGTACACCCCTAAGTGAAAATGTACAAATTGGGCCCAATTCACTATTTCCCCCCCTAGTATCATGTGATTCGTTAGTGTTACAGGATCTCAGGTGTGAATGGGGAGCAGGTGTGTTAAATTTGGTGTTATAGCTCTTATTCTCTCATACTGGTCACTGTAAGTTCATTATGGCACCTCACGGCAAAGAACTCTCTGAAGATATAAAAAAAGAAATGTTGCTCTACATAAAGATGGCCTAGGCTATAAGAAGATTGCCAAGACCCTGAAACTGGGCTGCAGCATGGTGACCAAGAACATACAGCACTTTACCAGGACAGGTTGCACTTAGACCTCACCATGGTCAAAGAAAGTAGTTGAGTGCATGTGCTCAGCGTCATATCCAGAGGTTGTCTTTGGGAAATAGACGTATCAGTGCTGCCAGCATTGCTGCAGAGGTTGAAGGGGTGGGGGGTCAGCCAGTCAGGGCTTAGACCATACGCTGCACACTGCATCAAATTGGTCTGCATGGCTGGCATTCCAGAAGGAAGCCTCTTCTAAAGATGATGCACAGGAAAGCCCGCAAACAGTTTGTTGAAGACAAGCAGACTAAGGACATGAACTTTATTTGTTACACGGCAGTTATATATACATAATATCACTTTTGGGATACCTACATCTGCATATAATTTGTAAGAAATCAGATATTTATATTTGTTGTTTGTGTGTTTAATTGTACAATTCCCTTTGCACGGTTGTCACATACTTCCTTACAACACGCTTAATAATCAACATACATCTAATAATAATATTAAGAGTCTCACCATGCACAAACAGTGATTTTTATATAAACGCATGAAATCTATATAGAATACACAGATAGGCGCAGCACAATTTACATTTTTTTATACTTCTATTGCACCCACAGCAAGGAAGTTTACAGTGCTAGCAGCATCTCTAATCAACATCATAGATTGCTCGCAGTCCATATCAATTTTACAGACTAAGGACATGGATTACTGGAACCATGTCCTGTGGTCTGATGAGACTAACAAACTTATTTGGTTCAGATGGTATCAAGCGTGTGTGGCGGCAACCAGGTAAGGAGTACAAAACAAGTGTGTGTTGCCTAGAGTCAAGCATTGTGGTGGAAGTGTCATGGTCTGGGACTGCATGAGTGCTGCTGGCACTGAAGTGCTACAGTTAATTAAGGGAACCATGAATGCCAACATGTACTGTGACATACTGAAGCAGAGCATGATCCCCTCTCTTCAGGAGACTGGGCCGAAGGGTAGTATTCCAACATGATAATGACTCCAAAAACACACCTCCAAGATGGCCAATGTCTTGCTAAAGAAGCTGAGGGTAAAGGTGATGGACTGGCCAGGCATGTCTCCAGACCTAAACCCTATTGAGCATCTGTGGGGCAACCTCAAACAGAAGGTGGAGGAGCGCAAGCTCTCTAACATCCACCAGCTTTGTGATGTCCTCATGGAGGAGTGAAAGAGGACTCCAGTAGCCATCTGTGAAGCTATGGTGAACTCCATGCCTAAGAGAGTTAAGGCAGTGCTGGAAAATAATGGTGGTGACACACAAATATTAACCCTTTGGATCCAATTTGGACATTTTTACTTAGGGGTGTAAACACTTTTGTTGCCAGCAGTTTAGACATTAATGGCTGTGTGTTGAGTTATTTTGAGGGGACAGCAAATTTACACTGTTATAAAAGCAGTACACTCACTACTTTACATTGTAGCAAAGTATCATTTCTCCAGTGTTGTCACATGAAAAGATATAATAAAATATTTACAAAAATGTGAAGGGTGTACTCACTTTTGTGATTTAAAAAAAAAAATATATATATATATATACACACACACACACACACACACACATACACACCTGTGGGCAATGTTCATTCTTTCAGCTTGATAAAAATATTTTAAACAGTAGTATATATTTCTAAATGAAGACCCTTTGCTGTGTAATCTGGTAATGAACAGTTTTATAAAGAAATATTTGGGCAGCTAACCAAAGTTGGATGGCCAAACCTAATTTTCCAAACACACAACAAAGATTACGTAACAAGCAATTCTCAGCCGCAAACACAGTGTTATCCCAGACAAGACTATGGAGATTTATTTGCACTCAACAGACAAAGCACAACACCACAATGTTTCTACATCATTATCAATTCTTCCTCAGCAGCTGCTACAGTCTTCAGTTTAGAAGGCCCTTTTCTGAATTTCCACTATAGGACAACAGGGAAAACAGGTTCTCACTAAATCAAATGGCCCCGAACACCCAGGGGGCACAAAAGGCTGCATACGAGGATGCAGCATGAGACACAGCACCCCATGCCGTAAACACAACACCACTAAATCAGGCAGGAAATTCCTGAGCTTGTGACAGATGTGTGTTGACTGTCAAAAAGTGTTGCGTGAAGCCTCTGGGTTTCATTAAGAGGTCATTACAGCTTTCCAAAAATAACACATACATTTTGAAGTGGCAGTTATTTACATTTTTAGGAGATGCACAATCATGCAAGCTTTGTGCATTCTGGCTAGTCTACCATCTTCAATCAGCTCCTGATGTTAAATCAATTCAGGTTCCCCATGATAAACCGGGAATATTCTCAACATACTAGTTACTTTGCAAGAGGAAACAATCTGTGTTCTAGCTTTGTAGGATCTGGTGCACTAGGGAATATTTGTGTCAATCTCTCTATCTCTCTATCCGCAATCACCCTTATACTAGATGTGAAGGAACAGATGCTACAGATAAAACACTGCTTACTTTATTTTCTTCCTATCTTTGAGACTCTGAAATACTGGAATATCTACATTAGAATGGGTAAGCCACATATTCCAGGTGTTGGGGTAAACTAAATAGCCTCTCTTTTGCACCTAGCTGTTTTATGAAGGGTAGTGATCAGGTGATCCAAGGGGCTTCTGCATCAGAACAGAAAGTCTGCTTGTGAAGCAGTGGAGAGGTCTGAAAATTGCAAGCATATTTGCAAATGGGGAAAAGTGCACAAGTGTGCATGCCCTGCAGACTTTAAAGGGATTGTAAAGGCAGAAGGTTTTTGCATTATATTAAAAAACCTTCTGTGTGCAGCAGCCCCCCTCTCATCTCGTTTCAGGGATGGGCACGAGTGCCTTGGCTGTCTGGGACTCTCCCTCCTGATTAGCTAAGACACAGCAGTGATGCCATTGGCTACCGCTGCTGTCAATAAAAGTAAATTAGCCAATCAGGAGAAAGAGGGGGCGGACTGAACCAGGGCTCCGTGTCTGAAGAGACACACAGAGCTGCAGCTCGGCTCAGGTGCCCCCACAGCAAGCTGCTTGCTGTGAGGGCACTCAACAGGAGGGAGGGGCCAAGAGGGCCAAAAAGAGACCTAAGAAGAGGAGGATCTGGGTTGCTCTGTACAAAACCAACTGCACAGGGCAGGTAAGCATAACATGTTCGGTATTTTTATAAAAAAAAAAAAAAAAAAAACCTGAGACTTTATGACTTTAATTTGACTGCAGTCCAAAAACAAATATGAACCCCCCCTTAAAAAAAGCAAGAAAAAAAAAAAGCAGCACGGAACCAAAAGGGCTCATTTACACAGAAACATGTTGGTTTACACTGTATGTTCACGCCCAGGGTCAGCTCTACACCTCAAATTGCACATCTGAGTTGTTACAGGTGTACAGGGATGAATGAGTGGCTTTTGTCATGGACAGTTCTGATGCAAAGGCGCCTTGGGTCACCTGACCTCTAACCTTTAGCCAGCCACATGTACAAGTATTGACATAGATTACAAATGGCTCATAGATCATTGCACCATATCCCCAATTATTACCCCAATTAAATGATTGTACAAAACAATGACAGGCTGTCATCACCATGGCTTTACACCTGTAACCGCACATCTGAGTGGTTATACACTTACAGGGATGACTGAGTGGCCCAGGACTTGAACTATATGCATCCAGAGCCACTCATCAGTCTCTGTACACTTGTGACCACTAAGTTACCGGCATACAGCTGTGACACCTGTGGACTCCCAGGCATGGAAATACTCTGGATTTTTGCACTGTATGCCTGAATAAGTCCATGTGCATGAGCTCAAAAGGTGAGGACAATTTCCTTTAAAAGGGTTTCTTTCACTCTGAAGCAAAACCCAAAAGATGTTAAATCATATGAGTGGGATTTTTTGTATTTAAAGGGTTTGAAAATGCCTTCTTTTCACACATGTAAGTCTAATTGACTTGAAATAGGTTATTTGTGATAAGAGGGATTTTTTTGGTTTGGTGCTGACTTTTGAGGGTCATATTTGTCTTTGAGGTGCAGTAAGGAACACTAATTGGCCGAGTCCTCTCTGGGAAAGTGATTTGTTTTTTCCTGTACAACTGCTGGTTTATAGTCCATTTTAAGTACAGTATTTGGGATACTACACACATTTTTCTGTCCAAAAAAGTAACAGGTTTCAGCAAGAATATATACAGGTTTAACCACTTTAGCCCTGGAGGATTTGGCTGCTCAATAACCAGGCCCTATTTTGCGATTTGGCGCTGCGTTATTTTAACACACAATTGTGCGGTCGTGCGATGCTGTACCCAAACGTCCTTTTATTCCCCACAAATAGAGCTATCTTTTGGTGGAATTTGATCCCCTGTGCGATTTTTATTTTGTGTGCTATACACAAAATAACGACAATTTTGAAAAAGTTACAATATTTTTCACATTTTTTTATATGAAATTCTCCAAAAAAAATGTAAAAATCATTTTTTTCAACATTTTAGGCCAATTTGTTTTCTGCTACATATTTTTGGTAAAAAAAATTGCAATAAGCGTATTTTGATTGGTTTGCGCAAATGTTATTGAGTTTACTAATCACGGGAAAGATTTATGTCATTTTTATTGTTTTTTTTTTTTTTTTTTACTAGTAATGGCGGCGATCTGCGATTTTTTTTTTTTTTTTTTGCAGGACTGCGACATTGCGGCAGACAGATCAGACCCCTAACTGACATTTTTGACACTTTTGGGGGTACCAGTGATATTACTAGAGTAATCAGTGCTAAAAATATGCATTGTTACTGTAAAAATGACACTGGCAGGGAAGGGGTTAACAGTATGTGTGATCAAGGGGTTAAATGTGTCCCTAGGGGTGTGATTCTAACTGTCAGGGGGCTTGTGAAGTAATCACAGAGACATGCGATCCTATATAGCAGGATCACATAGCCTCTGTGAATACTTCATGGAGAATGACAGACGGCTGTGTTTACATCAGCCGTCTGTCCTTCTCTCTCAGCTGCGGGAGATCACGAGTGGCCGGCGGCCATCAGAGCCGCCGGTCACACACACTGGCTCCCCAGCTAACGAGCGGGGGTGGGAGCGCGCCGGCGGCTGCGCTCGCTCGCCCCCCTAGAGTCTCCTGAGCGAGCGACGAGCTGCCTGCTGAAGTAAAACCGCGGTGGGTGGTCGTTATGTGGTTAAATACACCAGCATTTCTTAACAGTGTAAAAAGAATGTGTTCTATCTGTATGAAACAATCACTAATATAATCTATAGGCTTAAAGAATTAAATATTCATCAGTAACATTAACCAATTCATTATCACTAATAGAACAATAAATTAAAAATTGTATTGTTTATTTTTATTTAGCACAGCACTTTTTATATATTGATATTATTATATAGGCCTAAATGCTCTGACAAAACATATGTATAATTTTGCATTTTCAGCATTTCACTTTACATGCTATATTTCAAAAGGCTGAGCTGTAAAACAGGCAGTTGTTCATTACATTAGATATAAAAAGAGGACACCAAGCAATGCAATGTCCTTACAGGATATCTCCAACTTACAAGCTGACAATGCACTATTTAATTGGGCAACTATGTGACAAATGAGGTTTAATGTTGATAAATGTAAAAGTATGCAATTGGGAGCTAATCATATGCATGCATCATACACACTAGGGTGGGGGGGGGGGGGGGTACAGCTGATGGAATCAATGGTGGAGAAGGATCTGAGTGTCCTGGAAGATCATAAGTTTAAAGATTAGAGATGCACCGAAATTTTGGCCGCTGAAACATACTGGCCGAAAATGGTGTTAGCGTTTTGCCGATAAGAGATATAGGTGCTGATAATGGCACTGAAAACAAACACGATTTTGCCACAAATCTGAAGCAATTTTGCTATGATTGTACTAAAAATTCACTGCGATTTTGCCACAATTTGACTGTGCTTATGGTTTGTTTTTCATAGGTCATGTGGCTCAAAAACTGCATCAAAAACGTAAAATGGTGCATTATTGATGCCTTCTTGCTGCGTTTTCAATGCATTTCAATAGGGAGGTGCGTTATTTTTTAACCGACCAAAAATGCAGCAAGTGGGATTTTTACAACGGAAGCACAACGAACCAGTGTGAAGACATACATAGAAATTTAACCACTCTGCAACCGCTCACAGTAATACTACTGCGGCAGAGTGGTTCGTTATCGTCCAGTCACGTAGTATTAACGTGACTGGACTCCTCCCCTTCTGGGCGGCGCTTGCGCGCCGCCGGAGGCTCGCTCCCGCTGTTTTCATTCACAGCGGGAGTCGGGCCAGGGGAGGAGCAGCGGCGATCGCCGCTGCTCTTACCCGATCGTCGGGGATCGAGTCTGGAGATCCGCCCGCTGTGTGTAAACACAGCGGGCGGATCTCCATAGTGACAGGGAGTGACAGATCGGACTGTTCAGCATAGCTGGACATCCGATCTGTCCATGAATCACATAGTCACCTCCCCCCCTACACGTCAGTAAGCACCAGGCATACATTAACCCCTCCCTCTCCAATAAAATTAACCCCTTCCCTGCCAGTGTCATTTTTACAGTAACAGTGCATATATATAGCACTGATTACTGCAGTAATGTCACTGGTACCCCCAAAAGTGTCAAAAATGTCAGTCAGGGGTCCGGTCTGTCCGCCGCAATGTCGCAGTCCCGCAAAAAAAATCGCAGATCGCCGCCATTACGCGTTAAAAAAAAAACACCAAAAATGACAGAAATCTTTCCCTTTGTTAGTAAACGCAATAACTTTTGCGCAAACCAATCAAAATACGCTTATTGCGATTTTTTTTTACCAAACATATGTAGCATAAAACAAATTGGCCAAAAACTTTTAAAAAAATTGGTTTTTACATCTTTTTTGGGGGGAATTTCATATAAAAAAATGTGAAAAATATTGTTATTTTTTCAAAATAAACGCTCTTTTTTTGTTTATAGCGCAAAAAGTAAAAATTGCACAGGTGATCAAATACCACCAAAAGAAAGCTCTGTTTGTGGGAAAAAAAGGACGTAAATTTCGTTTGGGTACGGCGTCGCACGACCGCGCAATTGTCAGTTGAAGTCGCACAGCGCCGAATCGCAAAAAGTGGCCTGGACGGAAGACAGCAAAATCCTCCGGTTGTAAAGTGGTTAAAGGGATACATTTCTTTAACTTTTCTTGCGCTAAAAGTGCCAATAATGGCCAACAATAAGTTCATGATATTAATTAGATAAATATCTAAAAATATAAATATTTAAAAAAAAATGTTATTAGACTATGTAACTATGTAAATAGTAATAGGTTAACTGAAAGATGTACAGTTCTTGCAGCTCAACTCAATAATTGTCTGATGAGTGTGAAAGTCTAAGGGATTGTATTTGCGCTCCTTAAAACACACATCAGCTATAGAAAATCTCCTCAAATCAAGTCACAATTAAGAAGCGAGGTTTTGCCTGCATTGCTCACAGTGGAGCAGCTACAGTTGGTATTTTTCGTGGAAGGTATGTGGAAGAAAGGTTTTACACAGAAAAGCATACCTCCCAACTTTTTGAGATGGGAACGAGGGACACCTATTAAGAACAGTATGTACGCTTAGGACACACCCCCTGCCACATCCCCTTAAAGAAGAATTATACAAAAAAATGATTGGTTAAACCCCCAAGTGCTTTTTTTTTACCACTGCTATTCGCTTTTGAAATGTACAAATGTAGCAATTTAGAAATTGGATGAAAGGTTTAGCACTGTGAAACACTTTTGGAAAGATAAAAAGTGCATTTTATATACAACTATATGGATCAGACCAAAATGGGGGACAAATGAGAAGGAAAGAGGGACAGAGGGACATGGTTTCAAATCAGGGACAGTCCCTCGGAATCAGGAACAGTTGGGAGCTATGCAGAAAAGTGATGGTAGATTCTTCACTGCTGCATGAAAGGTACACTTGAAAAGAGTGGACCAATCATGCAGTTGCCTAATATTTTAAATATTTATAGGATGTCTCATTTTCCTTCTTTTCTCACTTAATCTTCAAAGAATGGTAATTTTCCCATTCGGACTCTTACCACAGTCATCTTAACAAGACACGTGAGGACAGTTTCCTGAAACTGTTTTATGGTAAATAAAATCCAAAAGGAAGTATTGCTCAGTTTAATGGCTAAGTATACACTGGGTCCTGTGGGTGTCCTGTTTTCTGAAAATTACAAAATTATAGAAACCATGTGTATATTATATATCCAATAAAGATGTCTGCATTATAGCAGATTTTGATTTCAACTGTTTAGGTTCTTTATTTCTGCAAGAGCTCTCCACAGACCAAGTTACAGTGGAACTCTGAAACAAGGGTTCATATCTATCTCCATTTCTAAGATACACTATCAAACACATGTCAGTGCTATTTAGACATTTGAGACTTTGATTATTAAAAGCAGGTATTCTTTAGGACTTTTATCCAAGGATATATGAGGGGCATTCAGAAAGTGTTGAGCCATTGGTCTTGAGCTTTCTTGGGTGTTCACAGCGATTTTCCAGGAGACCCAATATTCTTGAGTTTAGAAAAAAAATGCACATCCCCAGAGGAAGTCATGGTACACAACACAAAAGAAAAAAGTTCTGGCATCGGTTGTGCAGTACATTTCCGGGCCTCGATAATGAGCAAATTCTGTAATTCCCTTTTCCGCCAAAGCGGAAAAACTGTTGCTAAATGATCCTTATCTGACACCATCAAGATTTGAGGAATGGGTAACAAGCATACTCAACTATGAAACAAGTTAGACAAGCATATCGGTTAAAGTGTAAAGCCAAAACTTTTTTTTTCTCTTAGTGTTTGGCTAGCATTGTAGGGAATAATTAAAACCCCTGTTCAGTCTTTATCCTGTCATGAAAATTTCCCCTCATGTTCTTCTTTGTAACTTTTCTGTGCCTTAGGCAACGGTCACCAGAAACAACAGAGAGGCTGAATTTCCCCAGCAGGGAAACAGCAAAGAGACTAGACATGTTTCTTAATTATTATTTATTTAAACTTCCTAATTTTATACAAAAATGACAAAAAATTTGAAGCTTTACATATTCTCTTAACCTTTAAAGTACACCTTCTGGATCGGTTTCTAGAGATTAAAGTTTAAAAGGCTTTTTCTTTTCTTTTTTTTTTTTTAGTTTTGGATAGGGTGGAGATGGATTAGAACCCCTTATAGATTTTTATTGCTACCTCTGCCTCTGTTAGGGAGATTTTCCTTTTTGATTTGTCCAGTTTACTAATATCATTGAAAGGGAAAGTAAAAGAAAATGTCAAGTTTTGGTTTGTTCCCTGAAAGATAAGAGAAAGGAAAAATTCCAATGAGAACACTAGTTCTGGACACCTAGGGGTCCCCAAGGGATTCTCTTAATTTGCAGGGATTTCCTCTCACTTCCCGTTTTGGCTATGGGACTGAAGGTGAGGCAAATTACTCCAATGAGACAGACGGAAAAAAAAAAAAGTTCTACTTAAAGTCAAGCCTCACCTTTTTGTAAGCTTCCTTTTTTCAAGAATGAGTAGAAAAACAACTAGCTTTGCAAATAATATATCTTTACTTATTGCCTTACACTTTAATGGAAAAAGTACATTTTGAACTTTTCTCAGCAGGCTAAATGGAAAACTGACAACAAATGGTATTTACCAACTACATTCCATCTCTGTCCTAAACATACTTTTGAAACTCCTGAAAAATAACTATTGACTGAGCATGCGCTACCAACCACTCAACAAAGTAGACACTTATACTATCAAACAAGCACATACCATAAATATATACACAAACAGACGTTTTTAATTCATCATTCCATTGAACCCCTTCTTGCATGTGAAACAAGTGAGCATATGGTTAAAGGTATCCGTGTTTAAAGTCGAGACAGTCCTAGGTCCTTGATCGTTCCTTAGTCATTTCCTGTCTGTTCTGATTTTTATCGAACTTGATCCGTTCATTAACTTGGCAACCAGGCTTATCTTTTACTTTTAATACTATACTCATGTTTCAGCATTTTCCCCTCTTTGAACTTCGCTTAGCTCGATAAAAAAAAGTCTTTGCTAACAGGCTTTAGACATCACAATGTTCAAAACATTCATGCAGTGACTGGTAAGCAAATCCTACCATGAAGAATGCCACGAAGACAGAGTGAACACCTGACAATTTATTCAACTGACAAGGTGCTAATAACTTCAGAATGGATTTATATAAGTGGTGTTTATAATGTAGGATGTACAGTTCAAAATTTGTGTAAATGAAACCTGTGTTGACAGAAATATGGGCACTGTAATTGCGGACCTCCATCTGAAAATGCTAGTAGCCTGGAAGTCATGCTGGTCCCTCTTAACTGCAGTACTTTATGATTCACTTAACTGGAAACAGAAAGAAGTTAGATTTAAATCAGAAGTCTAGATCAGCAATGACTCAAACTAGTGAAGTAAAAGAATCTGTAAATTTGACTTTCATCCAACAATACCAATGTGGATACCTTCCTCAAACCTCTGTACTTGAAGAATTACCTAAACAAATGATGCATGTAAATACCTTTTATCATTAATTTATCAATGGTCATGTGACTGCTATCTTTCCTAATCTTCAAGCAGCAAGGGCAGGGGAAGCAGAGACTAATGGCCCATACACACGATCAGAAAATTGTACGAAAAAATACCACTTTCGACATACCACTACGACAATCTGATCGTTAGTACGCAGCTTTCGAAAGCCGATTAAGTCAATTCATCCGATGGGACAAGCATGAAAATATTTCTCGTACCATACCAGACCGTAGGATTTACATTTAATCTGTACAGTCGTCGCTCGAAAATACAATACAAATACACTACAACACATTATATGACTTCCGAACTTTTATTCTGTCGTGCAAGAATTTTCGTAACTTTAGCAAACTGTTAAATTTCGATATGACACTAACGCTCTGCTGTGCTGACAGAAATAAAGAATCAGTAGGCTCAATCAGACAGACTGCATGTTAGCACCACAATGCTACCAAAGGAAGTGCCCAGTGGTTAGAACTCTCATGACAACTTCAGAAGAGATGTGTGCTGGCAGGAGCAATAGGTATTTTCTATCATCACAAGGAGCATACAAGGAATTAAACCTATTGACTGAAAGTAGTTATTATAAATAAATGTGAAAGCTGGGAAGCTTAGAATTTTTAGGAGAGGTCAGCTATGGCAGCTTCTGCATTTCTCTCAGCTTAAGTTTTTAGAGTACACCTGTCAGCAGTAGAAAAAAACTATACACTGGTTAATAGGCAACAATGCAGGCAACCTGCATCCCCAAATCATGTTTGACTGTGGAAACTTCACACTGGACCTTACGCAACTTGGATTCTGTGCCTTTTCACTTTTCCTGCAGACTCTGGGACCTGGATTTCCAAATGAAATCCAAAATTTTCCTCGGTCTGTGATGATTAGGGGAGCCATGTCATCTGCTGGTGTTGGTCCACTGTGTTTTATCAAGTCCAAACTCAGCACAGCCCTGTACAAGGAAATTCTAGAGCACTTCATGCTTCCCTCTGTTAACTAGCTTTATGGAGACGCTCATTTCATTCTCCAGCAGGAATTGGCCCCTGCCCACACTGCCAAAAGTACCAATACCTGGTTTAATGATCATGGTATTACTGTGCTTGATTTGCCAGCAAACTCTCCTTATCTAAACCCCATAGAGAATCAGTGGGGTGTTGTCAAGGGGAAGATGAGAGACAACAGACCCAACAATGCAGATGAGCTGAAGGCCCCTATCAAAGTAATCTGGGCTTCCATAACACCTCAGCTGTGCCACAGGCTGATCGCCTCCACGGAACATCACATTGATGCAAAAATTCATGCAAAAGGAGCCCCGACCAAGTATTGAGCGCATCTTATATACTGTACATGGACATACTTTTCAGTAAGCTAACATTTTTGTATTAAAAAAACTTTTTTCTTTTTTTTTTTTATTGGTCTTATGTAATATAATGTAATTTTGGGTTTTCACTAGCTGTAAGCCATATTAATCAAAATTAAAAGAAAGAAATGCTTGAAATATATCACTTTTGTTGTGGTTTTAGGTTTTGCTTGCTGAGATGCACACAACAGAAAATGGTACATTTGCTTCCATATGAGTGAAATTTGACATTAACTTTCCTTCTCACTTTTTGAAATCTGCAAGTTTACCGACACAAAAAGCAGAACAAAATGTTATAAGGAAAAAGTCTCTAATCTGTCATGCAATTACCTACCCACAAATAAACTATATGCCATATTGTGTTTCATTGGACGTCAGAAAAGTGACTCAGAGGCTGAGCTATTGTAAAGTATCCAGCTAGAACACTGCGTAGAAGCAGCGGCAGCAATTTAGAGCAAATCAGATAACTACATTCAACAATTATCGCATTGCTGAAACGTAACCATTCACTATATGCTTATATTTAGAAGACACTCAGTGGGCTTTTCAAACTGATCTTACCAAGGACTTCCCAACAGTTGGCTCTAGCTTTTATTTAAAGATGGGAGGTTTGACCCAAGAGAAACCAAATCCTTGTAATTGTATACAAGGCGGACTAAAGAAAATAGCAACCCAAACACAGAAAGTACAGTCCACATTGGTGATAAACATGACCGAGTCCACCAACAGAAAAATGTTCATATGATGGCACTTTTTCAAGTGTCGTATTGGAACCAACTGCAAAATGCATTTGGCTTTAGTTATTGCTGCTATATTATTAAAGTAGGTACACTATCTGCATCTGTGGGACTTTTTCCATGAATGTGTTAGATTTCCTGTACACTGTATGAGCAAATTGCAGATGAAAGTCCTATAGTGACATCATGTGCGGAATTTTTCACGAAGTACTACAATGAATCACATCTATCAGTAACTAATTTTACAAAAGTCCAGCACGACAGCCCATAACTAATAGATTTCCCACCAACTGAATGGAACAGGAAGGAGAGTTCAATAGAATAATGTGAAGGCATGAAGGCACAATAAAAATTAAAAAAAATACTTGATTGAGGAAATAACCAGAGGTGCTGAAAGACAGTTACCACAATAGCCCATGACTAAAAGACTGTCAAAGAAACCATAATGTGTAACTTTTCACATCCCTTTATTGAAGCAAAGGCCGAGAACTGTCTGGCTATCATGATGATCCAATGGCTTCAACGTGTTTTTGATCTGTAATCTTAAAGGAGAAGTACAGCTAAAGCTCGTTTGGCTGTACTTCTCCTGTGGAGGACGTTACAGAGCCAGTCCAGGCACGGGAAAGATTGCAACCATATGGTAGGGATCCGCCCACATGCCTGGACCAGCACCCAGCTCAGCCTCTAAGCAAGCCGCTGAGAGACTGAGCTGGCCGCTCCTGCCCTATCAACAGCCCAGCGCTCACTGGGGGGTGGGCAGAGCAGACAGCCAGTGAGCGGCAGTCACCAGCTCTCTGCTCAGGGAGCACCGAGAACCGAGCAATCAGCAGTGTTTGATTGCTCAGTTCTCAGCCTAGAACCGTCGGTGGACCGATGCTGCATCCCCCTAGGTAAGTTATAAAAAAAATTATTTTAACTACTTAACCACTTGCCTACAGTGCGCTTTCACCCCCTTCCTGCCCAGGCCAATTTTCAGCTTTCAGCACTCTCACACTTTGAATGACAATTGCACGATCATGCTACACTGTACCCATATGAAATTTTTAACATTTTTTTCACACAAATAGAGCTTTCTTTCGTTGGTATTTAATCACCGCTGGGTTTTTTATTTCTTACAAACAAAAAGAAAAAAGACAGAAACTTTTGAAAAAAAAAAAAAGTTTTTCTTATTTTCTGTGAGTAAATTTTGAAAATAAATAATTTTTCTCCTTCACGGATGTGCGCTGATGAGGCGGCGCTGATGGGCACTGATAGGCTGCACTGATGGGCACTGATGAGGTGGCACTTATGGGCACTGATTAGGAGGTACTAATATGCCGCACTAATGGGCATTGATGAGCACTGACAGGCGGCACTGACGGTCGGGCACCATCCGTGCCCACAATCAGTGCCCATAGTGCTGCCAGTCAGTGCCTAGATGAGCAGGCATTGATGGGCACTGGCTGGCAGCACTATGGGCACTGATGGTGGGCACTGTGGGCACTTGATTTCCCATTTGTGTAATCAGGGCACTAATGGTCAGTGCCCTCATTACATGTCTTTGTCTCCCCTATGAGGAGGAGCCGCTGATCGGCTCTCCTCGCCTCACACTCTGACAGTGTGAGGCGAGGAGAGCCGAATACCGGCAATTCCTCATTTACATGTGACCGGCTGTGATTGGACACAGCCGATCACATGGGTAAAGAGTCATGTCATTGACTCTTTACCGAGATAGGGGTCGCGCCGTGTCCTAGCAACATGGC
Organism: Pelophylax lessonae; assembly: GCF_965119305.1. Classification (NCBI taxonomy): domain Eukaryota; kingdom Metazoa; phylum Chordata; class Amphibia; order Anura; family Ranidae; genus Pelophylax; species Pelophylax lessonae. The sequence goes on from NC_138772.1 coordinate 450,021,401, forward strand.
GCGGTCACGATCGTCGGTCTGCGTGCCCCCCCCACGATCGTCGCTCTGGGGCACCGTCATATGATGGTGCCCCAGAACAATAGGTGCACCTCTCCGCCGTCATTTGACGGTGGGCCGGTAGCATGGGGTTAAGGACCGGAAGGTTTTACCCCCTTAATGCCATTTTTTTGCAATATGGCAGTGCATTAATTTGACTGACAATTGCGCCGTTGTGCGACTCTGTACCCAAATAAAATTGATGTCCTTTTTTTCCTAAAAATAGAGCTTTCTTTTGGTGGTATTTGATCACCTCTGCGGTTTTTGTTTTTTTATGCGCTATAAACAAAATTCTGAAAAAAACAAACTTCTGCGTCCTCTTCGGTCCCACGATGCACTGCACCGCACCGGCCCCGCCGTCACTTCCGGGGCTGCAGCGTCATCCCTGCACAGCTTCTGGGCATGCCCAGAAGCTGTTTAGCAAGGTATGACGTGCCTGCATGGGAACTGACGTTGGGGCCGGTGCAGGCGCATTGATTCCTGGGAGCGATGACGTTCAGCTCCCAGGAATCATTGCAAGCCAGGAAGTGACGACTCACCGTGGCCGCCGAGGGAGGAAGAGGAAGTAAGGTAAGTATATTATCTTCTAAAACAAGGGAAGTGAAAAAAAAAAAAAAAATTGCGATTATCCATTTGTTTTTCAGGTGATCCGGAGCAAGAAGATGGATCGAAGGTCAATTTTAGGGTGGAACTCCACTTTAAAGTTTGCAAAGGACTTCTCAATAGTATGCACGAAAAATCTAAAAGATTGTTACACAGTAAAGTTGTGCTTTAAAGTCTCCATATCAAAGTTAAAGTCATCCCTGCAGCCAGCATATGATCTTTGCTTTGGCCCGATTATTATTCCCCAGGCGTCTCTGCAGGATGTGTTGCTTTACAACTAATTAATAATAATGAACAGTCAAGAAGAGCAAAAGTAAAGGCTGAGAGTTTTATGGGACTAATTAAGATGCCAAAAGTGAAGGCTGACAAAATAAAATATTGAAGCTGTCTTTGTGCCAGCAAGTTTATCCTACCTTGAGGCCAATGAAAATGGACAAGATGATCAAAGTAAATGAATTTCTGTATACATCACAAACTTAATGACAAGGAGGAAGCCATTTCTAGCATGTGTCACACAGCATGTTACGGAGGTTGAGCAGTGAGTCACAGGTTCCCATTCAAAGTGTAATTGACTAAACTGCACTATTACAGAGCCTCTTCTGGATAATGGAGCAGTCAATGGATTCACTTATGTTCAAGAGGCCGGTTTCCAAATACATTAAACTTGCAGCTTGGTCTTAATAATAAAGCAGGCCAGTTGTCTTAAATCCCACTACTAAGATTCAGAAAAATACTGAAATACTCTTTAGGCGATCAGTAATATGCAAGAAACAAAAAACGAAAATCTTATAATGAAGATTCAAAGGTTCTAATGTCATAAAGGAATTTAGTTACCCTTTTTACCTGTTTTATCTATAGAGCAACCGCATATTAGCCAGTTCTGTACATTAGAGCGTAACTCCACTTTTGTTGAGAAAAAAACATTCCCCTCTGGGTGATCTATGAACATAGCAGGGATTTTAACAAACTTTGTTGCAGATTCCTACCTTTTGTTATTCTGAAGAAATCATGGTTTGTTCCTGTGCCTCTGTGCTGAGTGGGTCAAATAGGAGTGGTTTCATAATTATCTGGCAGCTGCAGGGCTCTAATAAGGAAAGCTGAAGAGTCTGCATCCCTTTAGACGTGTTCCTATTGGGAGTAGCTCACCAAAAATGACATTTTTGTTGCAGGGGATGCCAGAAATCTGACTTCTGGGAAAATTGGTGAACCAATCACACAAGCAGGAAATTATGTTTCTGGGGTATGGTGAGTACACATTCTGTGTACAGAACACCTCAAGGTAGCCATATTGCAATGCATTTTCAGAAAATTACAACAGCTGCAGATTGAAAAGGAAAGGTCATTTATAATAACATTTAATTACAATATGATTTGTGTCGCAATTGTATACACTATATTGTTTTTTCTTTATTTGCTATTTTTTTTCCCCACGTAAGTGTAGTAACCCTTTAAATGATAAAAAAGAGAGCACATTACAAACATAAAACATCAAAAGTACACAAAAAAAAGACATTAGAAACTTTAACCACGTGCTTAACACTGGATACAACAGCTAATGGAATATTTCAACATTCAAGATTGTGGCAAATCTAAAAAAGAAAGAGCAAGAGAATTACATTCAAAGGAAATCTTGCCATTATGCTTTGAATGAGATTATAAACTAGAAGAAAGTCAGTAGAACCATGAAAAGATCCACCATATTTGTGGGATATAAAGAATAAGCAAATAAAGTACACAAATCTATTAAAGACAAAGTACAATTAATCCACATTTTTTTTAGACAGACAAAGACAGTGAAGAATTTAAGCAACAATAGATGAGAAGCAAGCAAGAGGAAGAGGTAAGTCAAGCTGTGACAATGAAATTGGACTGCAACCTGATTAGCAGAAAACCAGACAGGAAAATATTTCATAAGTCGAGTAGAGAAATAAGGCACGGACAAGGTCTTGAGGTCTTTTGACCTAGTAAGACATGGTTCAAAAGTGACACCAAGGCAGCGGATTTATGAAGTGGGCTGAGGTAGACAGAATAACTGTACGATCTACAATTATACTGACGTCAAGAAGTATTATCAAGAATGAGGGTAAAGAGACCATTAGATGAAGTCTATCTTTTCTCTGAAAGGACTGCACTATCAATTGTCTGATCGGAAAACAACAAAATGTCTGTTCATCATCAAAAATTGGTAATGGAGATCAGACAAAGAAACTGGATTGCCGAGAGGGGCAGTCTAGAGAGAGAAACGCACTGGGCAAAGAAATTAACTTGGGGAACTCTGACAGAAAAGGATGAGAGAGTAAACCCTAAAGGACTGGTCTGAATTGGAAAAAAGGGAGGAGGCTATCCCAAATGCCCTGAGTGTGCAAACTGTGCTATAGTAAAAATAAGATTTTTGTAAGAACTTAACGTAAAATCTGTTTCTCTGATGTCCATTGACAGACAAAGCCTCAGCTGTGTGGGTTATGCTGCCACCTGCAGGATTAGTCTAGGCAGTACGTTAGTACAAAGTTTTACATATACACGCCCCACGGGGCTGTCCCTTCAGACATAACCCCCACAGACACAGGCCAGCACATCAGTTTAGTTGCAAGCAGTGAAGACACAAAAACCATCCCCATCAGACGGGCAGGTGCTGCATCTGTCAATGGACATCAGAGAAACAGATTTTACGGTAAGTTCTTACAAAGATCGTATTTTCTCTATCGTCCATTGACAGGAGCAGCCTCATCTTCATGAGCTGTGTGGGACGTCCCAAAGCAGTATAGGCATGAGGGGTGGGAAAAACGCAACCAAAAAGGAACGCAAACTCCAAAGGCTAAACACAGTCAACCGGGTAACATGAAGTTCAACCAAAACAATATTAGCTTACCTAGGTAAAAGACCCCTAAGAGAATAAGAAAAAAACATTCTCTTATGAAACAGCAGCCTGCAAAACCTTGCGGCCAAAAAAGCCATCCAAAGAAGCCAACAAATCGACCTTGTAAAATTTGGTAAAGGTGTGCACAGATGACCAAGTCGCTGCCTTCCAAACTTGTACAACTGAGGCCTGATGGCAAAAAAGACCAAGAAGCACTCAGCGCTCTAGTAGAATGAGCCTTCACAGGGAAAGGAGGAACCTGACCCTTGAGTGAATAAGCCTGAACTACTGTCTGCTTGATCCATCTCGAAATGGTCGCAGCAGACGCAGCCAAACCTTTGCGAGGACCGTCCGTAAGGACAAAGAGAGAGTCCAATTTTCTAAAAGACTCAGTAACTGTCAGATAAACCCTTATCGCCCACACCATATCCAGAGAGTGCAAGGCAATCTCCTTGGGATGTTGAGGCTTAGGACACAAGGAAGGCAATACGATGTCTTCATTAAGATGAAAATTCGACACCACCTTAGGAAGAAAAATGGATTTTTGTAAGATCTTACCGTAAAAACCTTTTCTCTTAAGCTCATTGACAGACGTAGTCCTCCTTGATTAATATCAACTCGGGTTATACTGCCCTCTACAGGAGTAGGACTAGACAGTAAAGAAAACGTTCTGGCCACACCCTAGGGGCAGATCCAGAGGGTATATCCTCTCACTTCCTGCTACAGCAAATCAGTTATGTCACAAAGCAGTGTTTAGAGAATTTAACCCAACCCAACTCAGAAAACAGAGGGGCGGGTACTACGTCTGTCAATGAGCTTAAGAGAAAAGGATTTTACGGTAAGATCTTACAAAAATCCATTTTTCCTCTGTCGCTCATTGACAGACGTAGTCCTCCTTGATTAATATCAACCCGGGACGTCCCAAAGCAGTGCCACAAATGAGGGGTGGGATAATGGAAATCAAAATCCAATCTAGAAGGCCCAACCGGTGCCAACTAGAAGTTTTAAAGGCTCATCAATAAAAGGATGAGACTCAACTGAAAATCCAACGGAAAAAAACCCTCGAGGTAGACCACCGGTCTCCTCAAATTGCGGCCTGCAAAACCTTGCGGCCAAATGAGGCATCCGCCGATGCCATCACATCAACTTTATAAAATTTTGTAAAGGTATGAACCGACGACCAGGTAGCCGCCTTGCACACCTGGACCACTGATGCCTGATGGCGGTAGGCCCAGGAAGTACTGAGCGCTCGAGTGGAGTGCGCCTTAACAGGGAACGGAGGATTCCGACCCTTAATAGAATAAGCCTGTACCACCGTCTGTCTGATCCATCTGGAGATAGTCGCGGCAGATACAGGCAACCCCTTTCTGGGGCCATCCGTGATCACAAAAAGTGAATCCGTTTTACGGAATGATTCCGTAGTCTTCAGGTATACCCCGATTGCCCGAACTACATCCAAGGAATGCAACGCACATTCCCGAGGATGATTGGGCTTCGGACACAAGGAAGGTAGCACAATATCTTCATTCAGATGAAAATCTGAAACCACCTTAGGAAGAAAGGATGGCTTCGGATGAAGAACTGCCTTATCCCTATGAACCACTAGATATGGGGAATGGCATGATAATGCAGCCAGTTCTGACACCCTGCGTGCAGAAGTGATAGCCACCAAGAAGGCCACCTTCTGGGATAATGTAAGCAAGGGAATCTCCCTGATATTTTCAAAGGGAGGTTTCTGCAGAACCGACAAAACCAAATTAAGATCCCAGGGCGGTAAGGGCGCGCGCACTGGCGGAGCCAAGTGCCGCACCCCCTGGATGAAATTCCGCACCAAGGAATGAGTAGCCAGAGGCTTCTGGAAGAAGATTGCTAACGCTGAAACCTGACCCTTGAAAGTGCTCAAGGATAGTTTCTGCTCAACCCCCTTTTGCAGAAAAAGCCAAGATTCGGGTCACCGAATAGGTACGTGGGGGAAAAACTCCAACGATTCACACCACGCAATATAAGCCTTCCATGTGCGATAATAGACTTTGCTGGAAGTCGCTTTCCTTGCTTTAATTAGAGTAGGAATAACTGAAGCTGACAATCCTTGTCCTTCAGTACCTGGGTCTCAATGGCCAGGCCGTTAAAGCCAGCGACTGTAAAGCACGATGGAAGATCGGTCCTTGAGACCGCAGATCCGCCCTGAGAGGAAGTCTCCAAGGAGCGTCCGCGACTAGCCTGCCTAAGTCGGCGTACCCGGCTTGACGAGGCCAGCCCGGAATTTCCAGGATAACTGGAGTTCCCTCCACCTCTATCCTGCGGAGAAATCTCAGCAGCAACTTGAGAGGGGGGAAGACATATAATAGCTGATACTGCCCCTACGGGGCACTCAGCGCGTCTGCTGCGTCCGCTAGAGGATCGAGGGCGCGAGCCCTGTTGAGCCGACCTGCCAACAGATCCATATCCGGGGTGCCCCAATGAAGGGACAGCTGATGAAATACCTCTGGATGAAGAGACTATTCCTCTTGATCCAGAATCTGACGGCTGAGATAATCTGCCTGTCCACCCCCGGGATAAATATCGCGGAGAGCTGGAACAACTGTTCCGCCCAATAAAGAATGTTGGCCACTTCTATGGCCGCCAGGGCACTCTTGGTGCCCATTGGTGATTGACATAAGTCATGACCGTGGCATAGTCCGATTGGATCCGAACCGGGCTGCCCTGGAGCTGCTCGGTCCAGTAAATCAGACAAAATCTGATCGCTCTCAGTTCCAACACATTTATCGGTAACCTGGAATTTATCAGAAGAAATTACTTCCCCTGGCTGAGCATCGAAGACCGAAGCCACCAGACCAGAGCCTCCCTGGTCCGCTCGCTCAATCAGATCCGATTGTCCAGGGAATAGGAATTCCGATTCCATATGAGAAGAATCTCCTCTTTGGAGAATTCGGGTATGAGACTGGGCAAACTGTACTGCCTCTAAGGAGGCGACCATCAATCCCAGCCAGTTGACGGACAGCAACATCCGAATCATTGACTGAATCTTCTGGAGTTTCTCCGCATGGAGAAACACTCTTGCCAAGGATGTATCCAAAATTAGGCCCAGATAGTTCAGTCTCCTGGTGGGAACCAGGGATGATCTTTGGGAAAAGCAACGAAAACGCTGATGTCCTGCGAAGATGGGGATATGAAGATAGGCATCCTAAATGTCTATGGACGCCAGGAAATTCCCCTGATGCAGGGAGGCCACCACTGTATGGATGGACTCCATCTCTTCCAAGACCAGAATTGGACGCACCTAGCCCTTTTTCCTGGGCATTGTGAACAAGTTCGACTAGAACTCCTCCAAGGAATGGGAACTACCACTGCTTGTTGCATCAAGCTGTCCCCCGCAAAGCTTATTAAGCGACCCGGGGATGTCGAATATTGGAAGGGAAGAATCGCACCGGTGGAAGTGATCGAAACTCGATCTTGTATCCCGACCATATGACCTTGCGAATCCCTTTATCCGGGATTCTGGAAAAAGCCCTGGATCCGGAAACCAGTGAAGACGTTCCCCCACCCTAGAGATGGGTGGGGCCCATTCTGTCAATCCAACGGGATAACAGTGGCTTTATTTAGCCTGGAAATCGATGAGTCCACTATTGGTGGTGCCGTCCATCTTAGTAATGAGGGATTCCTCAAAATGATAGCGCCTAGCAATGTGTTTGGAAATAGCAGGGGCTCGTTTACGGACGACCCCATTTGGGCAAGGGAAACCCTTCACCATTTTGGTAGGCTTGCTAGTACCAAAAAAGGAATATGAGTCTGTGCTAGCTCTGCCGGTGTAATCTCAAGATTTAAGGTTTCCCAGACAGACACAACTAGTGCCTCCACCAACGCTTCTTGTGCTATGGCGGAGGCAGAAGCGTTGTCCTCACTGTCTGAGGAGACCGTACCTGAGACAACAACCCCAGAAAAAGGGGCTGCAATGACCAGCTCAGAATCCGTATCTGAAGTATCAGATGACATAGGGGTAGGCGGGGGTCGCTCTTCTTGACCCCGTCCCTGACAGGCTACCTCCACCCGGGATACCAAAGACTCCAAAACTGCTGATAATGCATCATCACAAGTGGGGTACTGGAGGGTCCTGCGGCCACCCGAGGGGATCAGGTGGGGATACATGTGTGGCAGGGTTCATGAAACAAGACACTTGCCAGCAAACACAAAAAAATTAATTGCAAGAAAAAAACTTTTTTTTTTTTTTTTACTTAGTCCCCCAGCGCAATAGCGCCCCTCAGTCTACCTGCTTGGACCCCTCAGAAAGAGAGAGAGAGAGAGAGACCCCAAGGCTCACCTGATGCACAGAAGTTTCTTATCAACTTGCTTCCAGCACTGTCTGTTACAGACAGGAAGTCTTTGGCTTGCTTTCCCTGGGCCAAGGAGGCGGCTCCGCCCCTTTACACGCCTTCCGGAGCCTCCCAATTACTCCACGAGGTGTTTGGTCACCTCAAACATGGCCGCCCCCATGCTGGAGACACGAGGCTACACCAATATGGCGGCCTCGTGCGATCTGCAGGAAAATGGCGGCGGCCTGTGTAGGATAGCGGCGGCTTGCAAACTAGCAGCGGCCTGCGGGAGGTGTGCATTCGGCCTGTGCGGCCTGCGGGAGTGTGCGCTCGGCCTGTGCGGCCTGCGCTCTCTGGAGGGATGGCGACCTGCGGATGCAGTAACTCAGGCATAGGCATCGGCCTGTATACACACTGTGACAGGTAGGATACCTCTATACCTCAATAGTAATGCCTTTTAGTAGTCTGCCACTGACTTCAGTCACCCTTACACTCATATGGTGACTTTAGATAGTCAGCTCCCAAACCAAGCCTCCTGGTTTCTTATTCACAAAATCACACTCAAATTGGGGGATCTGTGACCTGTTATAGGATAGAGGGGGGACCCAGAAACTGAGTGTCCGACCATCCTAGAGAGGGGCCCGCGTCCACCAACAAACCCGACAGGGGGAGAGGGGGAACATTCTACTCACCATACCGGAACCAGGCGGGCGCCAACTCCTGACAGAACCCCTCTCCACGGGGGTGGGGGGGCTGTCGACCAATACGGACGCCGTGACCCAGTTTGCAACTGGTCATTGGCGTCCAGGCGAGACGTTTAACTCGCAGGGTCAGTCTCCGTCCAATGGGACTATGTCGCGGCCGACCCAGCGCCGAGCTATGGCCTGCACGCGCTCGTAGGCTGAACTGGGGTGACCACTGGATCTCAACATCCAGCCCCTCGCCCAGTTTCAGCGTACTTGCTTGAAGATCTCACAGAAACAATGGAGAAAAAAAGCTGTTAAAAAAAGTATTTCTAAAAAAATCCTGCCAGGACCGAAGATCCTAGCAAGGAATCTAGGTCCTTACTCCTAACTAGACAGAAAAAAACTGATTTGCTGTAGCATGAAGTGAGAGGATATACCCTCTGGGACTGCCCCTAGGGTGTGGCCAGAACGTTTTCTTTCCTGTCTAGTCCTACTCCTGGAGAGGGCAGTATAACCCGAGTTGATATTAATCAAGGAGGACTACGTCTGTCAATGAGCGACAGAGAAAGGATGGTTTTGGCCGGAGGATCACCTTATCCCTGTGGACCACCAAATAAGGCGGACAGGATAGCGTCGCCAACTCAAACTCTGCAAGCAGAAGTGATAGCCACTAGGAAGGCAACCTTTTGTGACAAGGAAAGAAGTGAAATCTCCCTAATATTCTCAAAGGGAGGCTTTTGAAAAACAGACAAAACCAGATTGAGATCCCACGGCGGTAACAGGGATCTCCTCGGAGGAGTCAGATGACGCACCCCCTTGATGAAAAAGTGAATCAAGCTATTAGTAGCCAACGGACATTGGAAGTAAATGGCCAAGGCTGACACCAGGCCCTTCATAGCACCTAACGCCAAGTACTGCTCAACCCCTTTTTGTAAAAAAGCCAAAACCCTAGCTACAGAAAACAAGCAAGTGTGCAGTTGCAGCAATTCACACCAAGAAATGTACGCTTTCCACGTGCGATAATAGATCTCCCTGGAAGCTGACTTCCTGGCCTTCAGAAGAGTCGGAATCCCAGAGTCAGAGAGACCTTTATTCTTTAACACCTTGCTTTTAACAGCCAACCATTAAAGCCAGCGACCATAAACAAGGATGGAAGATCGTGTGCGCCGAACAGTCTGTTTGCCGGGTGCTCGGGTTCGGCACATCGCGGATCGGGTGAACAGATTATTGGGTGGGGCTGGGGAAGACCCAGCTGTCATGGTACACGTGGGTACCAATGACATAGGCAGAGGAAGACGGAGAGTCCTAAACGATTTCAGGGACTTAGGCGCTAAGTTGAGGACTAGGACCTCCAAGGTAGTATTTTCCGAAATACTACCTGTACCTCGAGCCACACCAGAGAGGCAGCGGGAGATTAGGGAAGTTAACGAGTGGCTGAGGAGCTGGTGTAGTAAGGAGGGTTTCGGGTTCCTGGAGAACTGGGCCGACTTCTCAGTCGGTCACCGGCTCTTTGGTAGGGACAGATTGCACCTAAATGGGGTGGGTGCAGCCGTACTGGGTGAGAGGATTGCCAAAAAGTTAGAGGGGCTTTTAAACTAGGGAATGGGGGGGAGGGTACAGATGTAGAATTAGCCAGTGGAAAGCAAGTTTCAGAGGGCAGAAATGGGGGCATTAGCGGTAGGGTGTTCAGAGCTCCTATACCCAGGGTGGGTACGGGGAAAAATCAAGAGAGCAGCCTAAAAACATCAAATGAGGATAAATGTAACCAATCAAAATTACGAGGCTTGTATACCAATGCCAGAAGCCTGGCCAACAAGATGGGAGAGCTGGAGCTGCTGATGTTTGAGGAGGACTTAGATTTTGTGGGGATAACTGAGACTTGGTTTGACAGCTCTCATGACTGGATGACCATTCAGGGGTATTCCCTTTATCGCAGAGATAGAGAGGGTAAAAAAGGGGGAGGGGTATGTTTGTATATTAAGAACAGTATACAGGTAAATATGAGGGATGATATTAATAATGGAGCTATGGACGAGGCAGAATCCCTATGGGTAGAGCTTCAAAGGAAAGGCACGGTGGGGAAGGTAATATTGGGCGTATGCTATAGGCCCCCCCAACCAGAGGGAGGAGGGTGAGGCGGACCTCATGTTACAGATAGGATTGGCAGCAAGGATGGGAAATGTCATTATAATGGGGGACTTTAATTATCCTGATATAGACTGGGCAGAAGGAACCACGCATTCAGCCAAGGCTCGGCAGTTCCTAAATGTTTTGCAGGACAATTTCATGGGTCAGATGGTGAATGCACCGACAAGAAACAATGCGGTACTTGACCTACTGATTACCAACAATACAGACCTGCTCACGGATATAGAAATACGGGACAACTTAGGGAACAGTGACCATAGGTCAATTGGTTTCAGTATTAATTACAGTAATAGGAAACACAAGGGTAATATAAGGACACTGAATTTCAAAAGAGCCAATTTCCCTAAACTGTGCTCGCTGCTAGAAAATATCAAATGGGATAGAACCCTGGGAACAAAGAACACGGAGGAAAAATGGGAGTGCTTCAAGAGCATACTTAACAAGGGGGTGGGCCAGTGCATTCCACAGGGAAATAAATTTAAAAGAGCAAAACTAAACCCTGGGTGGCTAAACTCCAACATAAAAATGTATATTAGAGCTAAAGAAAAGGCCTTCAAAAAATACAAGACTGAGGGGTCATTGGCAGCATTAAAGCACTACAAAGAGTGTAATAAGAAATGTAAAGACAAAATCAAGGCGGCTAAAATAGAACACCAGAGACATATAGCGGAGGAGAGTAAAAAGAACCCCAAGAAGTTCTTTAAGTATATAAACAGTAGGAAAGCGAGGCCAGAGCACATTGGCCCCATAAAAGATGATAAAGGAAAAATGGCCACAGAGGACAGAGAAAAGGCGGAAGTGTTAAATAATTTCTTTTCTTCAGTCTTCACAAAGGAATCGGGGGGCTACACGAACCCCGCTTGTAAGGCCGAACTAAATAATACACCTCAGGAAGTGTCGCCATGGCTAACAGAGGATAGACTTAGAGCTAAACTAGAGAAACTTAACATAAATAAATCCCCGGGACCGGATGGCTTGCACCCAAGGGTTCTTAATGAGCTCAGCCAGGTGATTGCCAGACCATTATTCTTGATCTTTAAGGATAGTTTACAGACGGGTATGGTGCCAGCTGATTGGAAAAAAGCCAACGTGGTACCAATATTTAAAAAGGGGCCGAGATATATCCCGGGTAACTATAGGCCGGTCAGCCTAACATCAGTAGTCTGCAAAATTTTGGAGGGGATGATAAGGGACCACATACAAGACTTTAGTAATGAAAACGGTATTATAAGTAGTAATCAGCATGGATTCATGAAAAATCGTTCATGCCAAACCAATCTATTAACCTTCTACGATGAAGTGAGCTGCCACTTAGATAAAGGTAAGCCTGTGGATGTGGTGTATCTGGACTTTGCAAAGGCCATTGACACCGTTCCCCACAAACGCTTACTGTACAAACTAAGGAAGGTAGGTATGGACCATAAGGTGAGTACCTGGATAGAGAACTGGCTCCAGGGGAGAGTACAGAGGGTGGTGATTAATGGGGAGTACTCGGATTGGGCGGGTGTGGAAAGTGGGGTCCCCCAGGGTTCTGTCCTGGGACCAATCCTGTTTAATTTATTCATAAATGATCTAGAGGAGGGGATATCTAGTACAATCTCAGTATTTGCAGATGATACTAAATTAGGCTTGCCAATATCTTCTATGCAGGATGTGGAAATCTTGCAAGCAGACCTGAACAAAATAACGGGGTGGGCAACTACATGGCAGATGAGATTTAATGTAGAAAAATGTAAAGTAATGCACTTGGGGCCAGAAACCAGAAAGCAAGCTACTCACTAGGGGGGGAACCTCTGGGTGAGTCTAGGATGGAAAGGGACCTGGGGGTACTGGTAGACAACAGGCTTGGCAGTGGCATGCAATGCAATGCCGCCGCAAGCAAAGCCAACAGAATACTGGGTTGTATAAAAAAGGGGATTCACTCCAGAAATAAAGAGATTATTCTTCCACTCTACAAGACTCTGGTCCGGCCACATCTGGAGTATGCTGTCCAGTTCTGGGCACCGGTCCTCAGGAAGGATGTGCTGAAACTGGAGAAAGTCCAGAGAAGGGCAACAAAAATAATTAGGGGAATGGAGGACATCAGCTATGAGGAAAGACTACAAGCACTGAACCTATTCTCTCTGGAGAAGAGACGATTGAGGGGGGATATGATATCAATGTACAAATACTGTACTGGCGACCCTAGCATAAGGAACAAACTATTTAGAGAAAGGAGATACAATAAGACACGTGGCCACTCACTAAAACTTGAGGAAAGGCGGTTTAACCTTAAAGTGCGTAAGGGGTTCTTCACTGTAAGAGCGGTAAGGATGTGGAATTCTCTTCCACAAGCAGTCGTATCAGCGGGGAGCATTGATAGTTTCAAAAAACTATTGGATGGACACCTTAAAGACCACAACATACAGGGGTATACAATGTACGGTTAAAAGCAAACACACACACACATCATAGGTTGAAATGGATGGACTTATGTATTTTTTCAACCTCACTATCTATGTAACTATGTAAAAATCGGTCATTGAGATAGTAGATCTTCTCGCAGAGGAAGACGCCATGGAGCATCCACCAGCTCTGCGTACCAAGACCGCAGAGGCCGGTCTGGAGCCACCAGAACTCCCGGAATGCCTTCCTTCGCCACCAGGCAAAGAAACCGCGGCAGGAGTACAAGAGAAGGAAAGGCATAAATCAGCCAATACTGGCTCCAGGGAGTCACCAGAGCGTCTGTGGTGTCGGCCAGAGGATCCCGAGGCCTGGCCACAAACCGCTGAACTTTCCTGTTATGGCAGGACGCAAAATAGATCCATGTCTGGGGTCCCCCATTGGACACACAGGAGGTGAAGCACCTTCGGATGAAGGGTCCATTCCCCTTGATCAAACACCTGACGACTCAGGTAATCCGCCTGCCAATTCTCCACACCCGGAATGTGGACTGTGGAAAAAGCCGGAACATTGGCTTCTGCCCAAATCAGAATCTCAGCCACCTCCTTGGCCGCCAGAGCACTCTTGGTGCCCCCTTGATGACGGATGTAAGCCACGGCCCTGGCATTGTCCGACTGAATCCGAACCGGAGAGCCGCATAACTGACTCGTCCAGTGAAGCAGGCAGAGCTTGATCGCTCTCAGCCCCAGAAAATTGATCGGCAAGGAAGACTCCAGCGATGCCCAAATCCCCTGGGCACAGAGCTTCCCCAGCACTCCACCCCAACCTGGCAGGCTGGCGTCTATGGGGACCACTGTCCAAACACCGGCAGGAAGGACTTGCCCTGGCACAGGACAGGAGACTGGAGCCACCAAGAATGAGTTGCCTTTGTAAGACTGCTCAAGGGAATCTTCTGGTCCAATGACCGATTGTCTTTGTTCCATTTCGCCACAATCTCCTTTTGCAAAGGTCTCGATTGAGACTGAGCAAACGGGACTGCTTCAAAGGTAGTAACCATCAGACCAAGGGCCCACATGCAAGCCCGCAAGGAGGACTGATCGGTCTCCATCAGCAACTTGACTGCTTTTTGCAGCTTCTGAAGTTTGTCCAGGGGGAGAAAGACTCTCATCAGAGCAGAGTCGAGAGTCAGTCCCAGATAAGTGACCCATACTAATGGCGTCAGAGCAGATTTTTTTAAATCTGAAGGGTCTGAATCGTGATAGAGACGTTGCCCAGCAGTTCTGAGTGGGAGACTGCTCGTAACAGGAGATCATCCAGATATCCCAAAACCGAGATACCTCGCTGATGTATCAAAGCCAGCACTGGGGCCAGAACCTTGGTAAATACTCCGGGAGCTGAGGCGAGATCAAAGGGTAACGCCACAAATGAAAAGTGCTCCTCTGCCACCGCAAAGCGGAGGAATTGCTGGTGTCCCTCGAAAATGGGGATGTGGAGATACGCATCTTTGAGATCGATGGAGGCCAGAAAATCCCCCTGATTCAATGATGCCAACACTGACTGAATAAACTCCATTCAAAACTTCTGCACCCGCACAAAGCAGTTCAGGGCCTTGAGGTCCAGAAATGGGCGCCCTTTGCCCTCTTTTCTGGGCACCGTGAACAGGTTTGAATAGAAACCTTGAGAGTGTTCCTGCAGAGGCACCGGCACAATCATCCCTTGAGCCAGGAGATTTTGCACAGCCCTGACCCCCCCCCCCCCCCCCACACACACATTTCCTTCAAACACTCTGGAGACAGGTGAAGATTTGATTGAAAAAACCTGTCCCCCTGCCGAGACCAGAATTCGATCTTGTACCCAGAACAAATCAGTTTCCGAACCCAAATGTCCTGAATAAAGGAAGTACAGGGTTCCTGAAAGAAGCGCAGGGTTCCCTCTTCCACTGAACCGGGTGAGGGTGCCCCTTCATGCTGAAGAGGACTTGTCAGCAGCACCTGACTGACCGGCCTTAGGCTTGCCCCAATGCTTTTTAGCCCCTCCAGAAGCTCTGAACGGCTTACCATTTTCTTGCACCCCAGTGCAAGGACCCCGCTTAGTATTGGGAGTCTTACCCTTGGAGGATTAAGGAAGAAGAGTACTCTTCCCGCCAGTCAAGCCCTTGATCAACTCATCCAATGAGCCGCCAAACAAACGATCTCCCAGAAAGGGGAGGTCACCTAGGGCCTTCTTAGAAGCTTGGTCCGCTGACCAGCTCTTCAGCCAAACCATGCGTCTCAAGGCAATGCCCACGGCCGAAACCCTGGCCACCAGGGGAGCCGCATCCATAGACGCATCACACAGGAACACCAGTGCCACGATCACCTGGTCCAACAGTTCCAGCTGTTCCGGAGGAACAGTCTCGGGATCCAAAGACTCCCGCAAACCCGTAATCCATTCCGTCACCGTCTGTGACGTCGGTCGGTTTCAAAATGGAACCCGCCAACACAGGAAGATGGCGGGAAAGGGATTCCACCCGCCTAGCCATCGGGTCCGTAAAGACCGGGGAATCTTCCACAGGCACAAGGGTAGATTTGTTTAATCTGGAGAAACCTTTTCAGCAAAAGGATACCGGCGTTTAAAGCGTTTTGACACAACTAACACGTGCTTAACGCGCCGCCATTGGTCATTCATAATATGGTGAAAAGTGTCAGGACAAGGGAAAACCTTGCCAGCTTACTGAGACTTCTGGGAGCCAAAAGCCACTCGCGTTCTTGCCGGCGTGGACTCATCAGCCAACTTCAAAGTGTCCCGTACTGAAATAATCAGGGCTTCCACTAAAGCGCGTTCCCGCGCTACAGCTGAAGACGACAGGTCTTCTTTACTATCTGACTGTGAGGACAGCAACCCCTCCGGTAGGGGAGCGTCCGCGGCAACCTCTTCAGTCTCTGAATCAGGACACCTCCACCAATGGAGAAGGCAGCGGCCGTTTTCAGCTATCAACCTTTTTCATGACTAAATCCACTTTAGTCGCCAGGCTTTCCAGAACTGCTGAAATCGCAGCCAGTGACTACAATCCGGAATGTCCGGGAATAGCACAGAGTGGGTCCGAGGGTGATATCACAGTTTGGGACTCCATAAAGCAATTTGCAAAAACCGAAGTACTGACGCTTTAAGATCGCCGATCACGGCACCCACCACCGAACACCGTGGTCTGCAGGAAACCCCTTAAACCAAACTGAGAGTAGAATGTGCAAGGATACGTCTGCAGGGACCCCAAGTACTGTACCAACACAGACAAACCAGCCTCCTGATCGGTCCAGCAGCATGGAGAGAAGACAGGAAGTGACCTCGGCCAGCAGCAGGAAATAAATGAACAGGAAGTGATGTCGCCTGAGGAAAGGTCACGTTGCTCACCATAGCACAAGAGCTACACAAAAATGGTTGCCTATACAGATCAATAGGAAGCTCAGGGAAAATGGCTGCCCCATACAAGTCTTTGGGGAAAAAAAAAAGGAATTTTTGTAAAATCTTACCGTAAAATTCCTTTCTCTGAGTCCTCCGACAGTCGCCGCCCCTTACATAGTCTTCACCAATGGGAATTGACTTCCGCTCCGCAGGAGTAGCTAGGCATAAGGCTTGTTAGTAACAAAAGCTTTTAGCATAAACGCACCCATGGGGGCTGTCCCACTGGTCAATACCCCCCCTGCAGTAAGCCATCCCAACTCAGTTTGGTAGCATAGCAGTAAGTGTACAAGAAAAAAGCCCAAAAGAGGGGCGGGGGCGGCGACTGTCGGAGGACTCAGATAAAGGAATTTTACGGTAAGATTTTACAACAATTCAGTTTTCTCTTACGTCCTCCGACAGTCGCCGCCCCTCACATAGTCTTCACCAATGGGATGTCCCAAAGCAGTGTAGACATGAGGGGTGGGAGACGCAACCGTAGAAAAGGCAACGCAGTACCCACATCAGAGAAAGGAACCTTACACGCACAGTAAGAGAACATTCTGGGCAACAGAAACAGGCTCAACAGGAGCAACAGCCCAGGAAAGCAAATAACCCAGGGGAAAAGAAAAAAAAACCCCAACAGCCAGGGACCCACAAAAAAACAAGGGTCCCCTATGACACTGCCGCACTGAGAACTTTGTGGCCAAAGGAGGCATCAGCTGATGCCAGAACATCAACCTTATAGAATTTGGAAAAGGTGTGCACCGACGACCAAGTCGCAGCCTTGCACACCTGGGACACCGAGGCTTGATGCCGGTAGGCCCAGGACGTACTCAGTGATCTGGTAGAGTGTGCCTTAACAGGAAAGGGCGGAATCCGCTCCTTCAAAGCATAGGCCTGGACAATCGTCTGTCTGATCCATTTGGCAATGGTCGCCGCAGACGCAGCCATGCCCTTCCGAGGTCCCTCAGGACAAAGAGGGAATCCGATTTCCGAAAGGACTCAGTGGACGACAGGTAAACCCTGATCGCCCTGACAACATCCAAGGAATGCAACGCAACCTCCTTCAGATGCTTAGGCTTCACACAGAGCGAAGGCAAAACAATGTCCTCATTAAAGTGAAAGTCAGACACCACCTTAGGGAGAAATGACGAATGAGGTCGCAAAACCACCTTATCCTTATGAACCACCAGGTAAGGAGAGCGGCAAGACAACGCCGCCAACTCCGACACCCTGCGAGCCGAAGTGATCGCCACCAGAAAGGCAACCTTCTTCCCGGATGTTTTCAAAGAGAGAACGCTGTAACACGGATAGAACCAAGTTTAAATCCCATGGAGGTAAAGGCTCCCTCCGGGGAGGGGCCAAATGTCGCACACCTTGAATGGAGGTGCGAATTAAGGAATGAGACGCCACCGGGCGTTGAAAAAGAACAGCCAGTGCAGATACCTGGCCCTTAATCGTGGCTAGCGCCAGGCGCGGATCCACACAAGTCTGGAGGAAAGCCAATACTCTCATCATCGAGTATGAGCGAGGAGAAAATCCCCTGGACTCACACCAGGCAAAATAAGCTTTCCAAGTATGGTAATAAATCTTACCAGACGAGGCTTTTCTAGCCTTGATTAAAGTAGGAATGACCTCTGGGGAGAGACCCCTGTCTCTCAGGACCTGGCTTTCAACAGCCAGGCCATTAAAGCCAGAGACTGTAAAGCAGGATGGAAGATCGGTCCCTGAGACAGTAGATCTTCCCGCATCGACAGCCGCCAAGGAGGCTCGACCGCCAGGTGAACAATGTCCGCGTACCAGGACCGGCGTGGCCAGTCCGGCGCCACTAGAATCACCAAGTTCGGTTTCCGAGGTCAACCTGCGAAGGAACCTGGACAACAACTGAATCGGAGGAAAGGCATATATCAGAGGATACTGATGCCAAGGGACCACCAGCACATCCAAGGCGTCCGCACGAGGATCGCGCGTTCTTGCCACGGACCTTTCCACCTTGTGGTTTAGCCGAGACGCGAACAGATCCCCGTCTGGGGATCCCCACTTCGCACACACCATTTCGAAGACCTCTGGGTGTAGGGACCATTCCCTTGATCCAGGGTCTGGCGGCTCAGATAATCTGCCTGCCAATTCTCCACACCCGGAATGTGAACTGGGCCGGGACATGAGTCTCGGCCCAAGACAGAATGTCAGTCACCTCCTGGGCTGCCCGGGCACTCCTGGTGCCCCCTTGGTGGTTGATGTAAGCCACCGCAGTAGCATTGTCCGTCTGTACCCGTACAGGACGGCCCCAAAGTCGATCCGACCAATGGAAGAGACAGAGCTTGATCGCTCTTAACTCCAACACGATTCCTCCTCCGACCAAGTGCCCTGGGCAGACAGGTTGCCCAGGACTCCACCCCAGCCCGACAGGCTGGCATCCGTGGTAATCACTGTCCACAACAATGGACGGAAAGATTTTCCTTCCGACACCGCCGGGGATTGAAGCCACCACAGAAGATCCATTCTGGTCCGGCGACTCAACGAGACACTCAGATCCAAGGACTGAGGTAGCCTGTCCCACCTGGCCAGGATCTCCGCTTGGAGAGACCGAGTGTGAAACTGAGCAAACGGTATCGCCTCGAAGGCCGATACCATTAACCCCAGGCACCGCATACAGGTCCTGAACGACGAGGATTCGTTGTCCCTGAGGGACCTGATCTCGTTCTGAAGGATCTGGAGCTTGTCCTTCGGCAGAAACACTCTTGCTTGAGCAGAGTCCAGAACCATTCCCAGATAGGGAAGACGAACTGAAGGAGACAACGTCGACTTCTGAACGTTGATGGTCCAACCGAACTCCTGGAGCGTCTGTACTGTAGTCGACAGATCGCATAACAGGCTCTGACTGGCACTCGATCTTAACAGGAGATCGTCCAGATATCCCAAGACCGCAATGCCCTGTGCCCTAAACAGGGCCAGAACAGGCGTCAGCACTTTGGTAAAGACCCTTGGAGCCGAAGCGAGACCGAAAGGTAACGCCACGAACTGATAGTGGTCCTCCGCAATGGCGAACCGGAGGTACCTCTGATGACCCTCGAAAATGGGGATGTGCAGGTACGCATCCTTCAGGTCGATAGAGGCCAGGAATTCCCCTGGACTCAGGGAGGCCACCACTGAGCGCAGGGATTCCATGCGGAACTTCCGAACGAATCGATTCAGAGCTTTCAAGTCCAGGATAGGACGCACCTTGCCCTCCTTTCGGGGCACAGTTAACAGATTGGAGTAAAACCCCCGAAACCTGTCCCGATGAGGCACCGGGACAATCACCCCCTGGGCGAGGAGGTCATGCACCGCACGATGTAGGTCCTGTAGACGCCCTGGGGTCAAATGAAGATTTGAGGGAAAGAATCTGTCCGCCGGCCGTGAAAGGAATTCGATCTTGTATCCTGATCGAATGATCCTCTAAACCCACCTGTCCGGAATACGGAGCAGCCAAGGTTGGAGGAAACCGCGCAAACATCCCCCCACCCCTGAAATGGGTGAGGGCGCCCCTTCAGGCAGAGGCGGAGTGAGACGCCTTACCAGCATGGCCGGACTTTTGCTTGCCCGCCCAGGGCTTCTTCTGGCCACCTTGGCCCTTGAAAGGTTTGCCCTTGTTTTAAGGCTTAAAGGCACAAAAGGACCCCTGAGAGGGTCTAAAGGCGGTACCCCGCTTGCCGCGAAAAGACTTGTTCTTCGGATTCTGGGGCAGCAGAGTGCTTTTGCCCCCAGTGACTCCTTTCACCAAAGTATCTAAAGCCTCGCCAAAAAGGCGAGACCCAGCATAAGGAAAGTCAGCCACCGTTTTCTGCGACGTCTGGTAAGCCGACCAGCTCTTCGGCCAGACCAGTCCACGGTTAAGCACCGTGACACTAGATAGGCGTGCAGCCAAAGGGGCCTCATTTAAGGCTGCATCACACAAAAATATGACCTCTTGATGAATTTGGTCCACCATTGCCAGCGTAGCAGGTGGGGCAGATTCAGACACTAGTGTGCGTCTAAGCACCTTAGTCCAGTCCGCCACCGCCTGAGCCACCATGACAGAAGCGAAAATAGGTTTGAGCATGGAACCCGACACCGTGTAGGCATGGCGAGCCAGAGACTCCAACCTCCTATCCGTATGATCCTGGAACACCAGGGTATCTTCAGTGGGAACCAAAGTAGCCTTGTTTAACACGGCCACAGCGTGATCCACCTGGGGGGCCACACGCCAGCGCAAATCCGTAGAAGGCGCAGAGGGGTAAAGCAGTTTAAACCGACTAGGCACCGTTAAAGGGCGTTTTAAACTGCGCCATTGTTCATTCACCGTGTGATGAAACTCAGCGGGACAGGGAAAAACCTGCGCCGACTTGGGGGTCCTATGTGTACCAAATGAGGACACAATGCCCGGAGGAGAGGGCTCATCCTCCAAATGTAGGGTTTCTTTTACAGAAGAAATCAACGCATCCATAGTAGCGCGTTCTTCAGGCGTCACCGGGGAAGATTCATCAACCCCCTCCACCTCCGCCTCCCCCTTAGACCCCAGAGGGTCCAGGGACGAGCGAGACCCTGAAAAGGGCACGCCAGCCACAGCAGCCACATCTCCATCTTAATCAGAGGAGAAAGATAATCTAGTTCTTTTTCTAGCAGCCCGTTCAGCCATCAGTACCTCCATATTTCACACCAAAGTCGCCACCACAGCGGCCAAATTAGGTATAACGAGGGGTTCAGCAGAACTGGGGTCCCCCACCAAGGCTGGGGGGAATTTGCTGTCCTGAGAATCCATTGCAAAAAACAATGAGTAAAAGTACTGGCCCCTTAAAAGCGCTGCGGATAGCGCAGCCCACCGCTATAAGCACAGTGTACACAGACCCCCAAAAAGGGACAAAACTGAGCCAGGAAGGACAAAACAGAGAGATATGGAAAAGACAGTCTGCAGAGCCCCACAGAGTGTTACCACACCGATCGCTGCTCCAGAGGAAAAGTAAGTGAGGTCACCAGAGGCTTAACTATATGCTGCAAGGCTCAGGGAAAATGGCTGCCCATAGGAATGAATGGGAGGCTTCGGGAAGATGGCGCCGACATGTGCTCGAAACGATCGTTCTGCCACACACAAGATGGCGCCGGAATGGCGCCAAAACCACTACATAGCAAGCTATTGTGAAAGCCCACAGTGAAGCCAGACATGCTGCCCACATCCAAAATGGCGGACCGCGCGGTTTTTAGCCGCATCGGCCACTTCACACACAGTCTGCACCTCCCAAACACTAAAAGTGACACAGGAGAGGGGCCCCCACACCACACAGTGCCAGCAGTGTATTAAAGAAGACCCCCGCAGGGATCGCATCAGGGAGCCCCACAAACGCACAGACATGAGGGGACACACAGCAACACAGGACTGCCACCCCTTACAGAGGTCCCCACACAGAAAGAACTTACCTGTACCGGATGGCGTGGGGTGCCTCTAAGAACGGAAAGCCTCTGTCCTCAGATGACAGGGAATGCCGTCAGCCAAAAATGCAGGACACTGCAGCACAGAACCGCAGATGTGTGCAGTGAGGTAGCCACCTCACAGGCTGCATCCCTGCTGCGAGCAGGGATGGGTCGTTCATAGCGCCAGGGCGAGCCATAGCCGAACGATCGATGGCGGGCTGGGGATCCATGTGACCCTCTGCCCTGGAGAGCCAGGGCGGCCAGTCCAATTCCCAGCTCCGCATGATCCATCTTCATCCGAAGGTCCGACTAAACTAAAGCTGACAAAATAAACAGCTAGTAAAGTAAAGAAAAAATTAAATCAGAAGAAAAGATTAGAAGGCTGAGACTATAGCCCCAGCACAGGGAAGCCCATCTACTCCTAACGCTAGGCATAGACAAACTGAGTTGGGATGGCTTACTGCAGGGGGGGTATTGACCAGTGGGACAGCCCCCATGGGTGTGTTTATGCTAAAAGCTTTTGTTTCTAACAAGTCTTATGCCTAGTTACTCCTGCGGAGCGGAAGTCAATACCCATTGGTGAAGAATATGTGAGGGGCGGCGACTGTCGGAGGACGTAAGAGAAATTACATTGCCCACTCTCAAGATGGCGGCGGCCAGGAACCGACACATGGAGGCCTCAGGAACCACAACAGGAACCACAACAGGAACCAGCAAGCCCAAGGTACAATGTCACCCCCCAGGGCGCCGGGCACTCCAGACACACAGTCACCGCAGGGATAGGGAAGGGGGGAGGATAGGGGACACAGACCGGGCTACGGGCAGGTCAGGGGCATCTTTTGGGAGGCGCAAATCCCATTATCCCCAGGAGAGGGCCCACATCTCCCCAAGGCCAGCAGGGGCAAAGGAAGGCACATTTACTCACCATACCATGGACCGGGTGGGCTCCGTTCTGGGCAGACTGCCTCCCATTTGAATTGAGGGTGCTGCCAGCCGAGGGGTACGCTGCGACTCAGGGCGTTCCATGTCGTCACATCCCGGTGAGGCATCCACTCGCAGGCTCATCCCCATCCGGAAAGGGGCACTGTCGTGTTGAGGCCTAGTGCAGGACTTTAACCTGCTCACACTTATAGGCCAGGCTGGGGGGACCATAAGGATCTAGATTATCCAGTGCAAAGCCTCACCCGGCATCGTTGCTTGTAGATCACCAGGAAAACTCTTCCCTGAACACTAGCTAGCAAGTGAGTAAAGAGAAATAAAAAAATATTCTGAAAAGAACAAAAAAGTCCCAGCAGGAAACCTAGGTCCTACTCCTTCTCTAGGCAGAAACAAAACTGATGTGCTGGGCTGTGTCTGTGGGCGTTATGTCTGGGGGGACAGCCCCGTGGGCGTGTATATGTAAAACTTTGTACTAACTTACTGCCCAGACTACTCCTGCAGGTAGCATCATAACCCACACAGTTCATGAAGATGAGGCTGCGTCTGTCAATGGACGATAGAGAAAATTACGTTACTAGCAAAGAAAGCTTCAGAGGAGGTCATTAGCCATCTTAGGGACTGCAGGTGCAGTTTAATGTGCTGAACAACAAACAGAATAAAGTGGGCCAAGGAGTGAATTAGAAATGATGATTAGGGCTAGTTTGTTATAGAGAAGAGAAATGGTCAAGGTAAAGATTAGCGAATGTGAAAATAAGATTTCCTTTAATATATGGAGTATAATAGCGGCACATGTGAAGGCATTAGGATAAGCTGAAGTCTTGGCTGTAGCCAACCTATAAGAATTGATATCAGTTAGAAGCAGCATAAAGCCCCGTACACACGTACCGATGGTCGGCTTACAAATGTTCCTCTTTTCTCCCCGGGATGTCGGTGTCTGCTGAAAAGTGCAAAGACAGCACAAGGACAGCACAAGAATTTTGTCCGCCGACTGCAGAAGTGATGTCATGTAATGGTTAACTTTCCCTGTGTTTTCTATTTTCTGAGCATGCCCAGTCTTGCAAATCTGCGGTCTGTCGGCCGAATTGTGTACTGACAGGCGAACAATCGTCCGTTCTGGTGTCGGCATACAAAAATTTTCATGTTTGCAAGAAAGACTTTTGTCTGCGGATTGTGCGCAGACATCTGTCGGAGGCACCATACTAACACGCGTACAATCGGCAGATCCTTCGTCCACCGACGTTTGTATGCCGACGATCGGTACGTGTGTACGGGCCTTAAGAATTGTTCCAAATTCTGCTAAATCTGTTACAAGTTGAGAGTGGTGGCAAATTGGATGGTGAATAAGCAGAAACACTACTCTTGCATTAAATGTTGCACTGGGTTTTCCAATGGTAATAAGCCCCTCCAAATCACAAGCATTTGAAAACCTCACATTCTTATGTATACACACACAACATAATGTTGCAGGATGCTTTTCCTGTTCATCTATGCTGGAATCAGTCATCTACCAATATTTTTATTAAAAGGGCAAAAAAAAGTCACTCTTGGTAAACAACCTTTTACCAAGCAAATGCCGGACACATAAAAGCCATGGTTTGTAGTAACAGCAATAGACAAAGATCCTTGATGTGCAGCTCTTACAGTCACCTACTGGATCAGCCCCTCCAGAGTAATACTAACGGGGTCCAACATTTCAATCTGAACATTTGTCAGGCTCATAGTTTTAATAACCTGATTAGGGAAATACTGAACAATGAGTGTGTGTTTTACAGTCACCTATTTGAATTTCATTTCAGACAGATCTTGATGGGTTTATACCATAAATGATGGAATTAATCTTTTGCCATATGCCTTAAAAGATCTATTCAATATAAGTAATCACTAATTCCAATCAAGTTACAAAAAAAAAAAAAAATGGCATCTATGGCCAGCATAAAAAAATGACAATAAAAAAAAAAAATAAATAAAATTCCATTCGGCATACAGCTACAAGTACTTCCAGCTGAACTAAACTCAAAGAGAACCATAATAGCATAGGGAGGTGGAATTCTAAATCCTTTTGACATACTTCATCTGCTCAGACAATAACGAGTTCTGGAGCTGGCAAAGGACTCTGCTTTTAATTTCCCAAAGTACATGAAAAGGCTCATGAAGTTCTGATTTGAGATTAAAAATAGACAAGAAGGAAAAAAAAGCTACAAGTAGCCATAAGCCCAGTGGGCCTTTGAAATGTTCCCACAGTCATTTTAATTCCCTAATTAAATGAATGCTCAGCTAATAAAAGACGATATTCTCGCTATACACTTGTTTCGGAAAAACTTTTTGCAAGTTCTATCTTGGCAAACAGGCTACATATCAAGCAAAGGTAAAAGCATTAAAGTACCCAATAATTGCAGTAACTTAATGAAGAAAAAAAGAAAAAGTATAATTATTTCCAAGAGCACACAAAGAAACATTTTTGTGAATCATTGGGAGTAATATTTTTAAAGACATGGAAGAACACTTGTGCAATTACTCAACAGAGGGAAACTAAAAGCAGTCAAACGGTTATCTCCTTTTGCGTAATATGGCAGTGGACAGTACAATATACAGCAAAATAATGTTACCCAAGTGTCAAATACATTTGAATCTGTGAATGGTATTCAAACTGACCAATAATGATGATTGCTCTCTGAAGCTTTTCCTTCCTTCACTCTTAATACGAATGTGGACTCTGGGCCTCTGACACTGAACTCCATATTTACATGAACTGCTAGCCCTCATGGGAGTTATGGATAGCTACCCTATGTGACTAACCTTAGGTTTAATAGTTCTGTCTGTTTAAAGTGAAAAACCCATTTAATAATCCATCGCCATGTTTTACATAAAATCTAGACAATCAAAAAATGCCACTGAAGCCACGTTGCTACAAAGTTAACTAGAACAGCCAAGAAAAAGAAGCAAAGGTCATCTTCAACAGGTTATTTTGCCATCAGGCAATCAAGAGAACAAACATGTAATGACAAACAGATGTTTAGTCTTTCACTATGTATGTTGTTCACGCTTCATTTTTCTATCATAAATCTAGGACAGCGCCAATGAGCCATGGTGAAATATTGCTGTAATAATAGGGTATCACCATAGAAGAAAAATGGGTAAACCATTGATGTCCAGATGAAACAAAGTTGAAAAGATTGCCAACATTGCTTTTTTTTTTTTCTTCTTTACGCTTGGCAGAGGTACTGCCTCAATATGTTTATCATGTGCATTCAGTTTTTTATTTTTTTTTATTTGTATCTACACATACATAAAAAAAAAGTCAGTTAGCTTTTTCTTAGGAAATGTTTAGCAATATATAATCCATACAGGATATCAGTTTAATAATTAAAGTATTTACTTTGGCATTACAATAACAAGCCTTATAGAAATGAAATCGACAAAAGGGTTTTAGCCTTTTCAACGGTCTCAGTTTTCATACTACATGTTAGACTGGAGAAACTCCTTCACCGCACTTGGTTACTGGCATAAACATCAAGAATGTTTAATGCTTTACTCAATTAACCGATTCAAGGAATCCTAAAACATTCTCAGAATCGCTTCTAGTTCCTTTTCTACCACCAAAAATCTCCACTGATAATTTGTAAAAATCTCCAAGAAAACACCTTGACTTAAATAAAGCCAAAGTGTTTGGGATTATGATTCAGAGGAAGGTGGCATACATATTATATAAGCAGCAGCATTTTTTTTTTTTAATTCTTTATTTTAGGTTTTCAAAACAAATGAAGCTTTACTAGTCACTTTCCCGATTAAGGAGAACACCTCTGACCAGGTGTTTTTTATTTTGGGACAGTCCCAAAAGATATGTTTCAGTGAACCTATCTCTGAGCAGCCTCTAAAGCAATTAGGTGAGTTGTCTGAGTAAAATTTGTTCAACATTTCGGGTGTATAGTACCATCTAGTAAAGAGTTTTACAGCTGTTTCTCTTACACCTAGTGACCTGGTTGATTTACGCAAGTTGAGCCACATAGAGGACGAGTCTCTTATAGAAATAGAGACTTGTAGCTCATTTTCCCATTTAACCATGTATTGGAGCTTTGTCTCAGGGTCCTGAGCATTAAGTTCAGTATAAAGCCTGGAGATACGTCCCCTTTCAGTGGGATCTTTAAAACAAATATGCTCGAAGATGCCGAGAGAGGCGCCAGATGGTTTAATGTGATATGTGTCAAAGTATCTTTTAATTAGGTCATAATTTGAATTTTCGGAATGGGGAATATTCTTCATATTTATTAATTTATCAAAGGTATGAAACATACCCCCGTCATAGAGGTCTAAGATTGTGGTCAACTTATTGTGGGTCCACCAGGTGAATCGTTCTGGGGAGATAAATGCTTCTTTGAATCTAGGGTCACCAAGCAATGAGGTGCCAAAAGGGGGTTCCGAAGCGAGGAACCATTTCGCATACCATTTCCATATTTTAAGAGCGTCTGATATTATCGTGTTACGTGTAGAGATTTGACGTATAGGTACTGTATCATCCCACAATAGACCTGCTAATTGGAAGGGGGTAATTGAGTCCTTCTCAAAACTCACCCCCAAGGTATATCAGAATCGTAACTATGCCACTGCGCTGTCTGTGACAGCCTTCCACTAACATAATATGTCCACAGATATGGGAGGCCTAAACCTCCTGAGGTGTGGGAATGGTATAAGATGTTATTAGCATATCTGGGTCTTTTGTTGCCCCATACAAACTTATTAAGTGAGGATTGTAGCTTTGATATATAGGCTTTTGTCAGAAAAATGGGGAGGGCCCGAAATAAATATATACATTTTGGTAGGATGGTCATTTTAACAGCCGTAATCTTACCTAGAAATGAAAATGGGTAGGAAGACCATATTGTAAGCATGTTGCTGACAGCCTACCTTTGCATCTGTATACGCTCTTTACCACGAGATGTTTGTAAGTGCAATTTGGTGTATTTTTATTTAATTAAAATTTTAGCAGTGTTACACTATTTTGTGCTCCCTTGTTTTTTGGTTCCTTTCTGGCCATCTGACGGAGTGAGAGCCTCTCTGGTGTGACGGTTCATATCTGCTATTACCTCTTCACCTCAACATCAGTGACCTCAGTCATCCCTTTCGGATTATCCATCCATTGTACAACAAGCTGATTTGACTCATATGCTATATGGCATTTTGAGTCCTATCGTTCTGGTGAGCACATTATATCTCTATATCTTGTTGGTGTTGGGATCCAGTGAGCACTTCAATTATCACCGTTGTGGACTGTTTTTTTTCACTTCACATATGGGACTGTTGATTTGATGTTCACTTTTATTCATTTTGCTATTTATTTGTATTTACCTTTCTTGGTTTATATATATACACGTTTATATTGCTAGTATTTATTAGCGCTGCACTTTTTTCCACATTTTGCTATTCACAATTTTCTTGTCAGTTGTTTGGTGTAGCAGCTTTTTTATGGTTAGCGCAATATTTTTTGCTTTTCACTAGTGTTGAAAATAGTTTGCAATTTCTTGGGATTTTAGGAGCTTAAGGTCCTGTAGGGATGTCACAGTAGGTATATGGGTCTTGTGTCTGGCCTCTTGCAAGGCACAGGCCAGTAGTTTACACAGTTTGCACCCGAAATTCATAAAAATGTCTCAAGAGTACATGAGCTTAGTTTTAGCTTTAGAGAGCAAGATGAAATTCATGGAGACTTTTAAGGTCTACAGCTCATTTTAACTGCCATGGAAAACTTATGGGACCGTTCCAATTCACAGATGCTATGTAGAGTGAGGCAATCTCATGCAATCTCTTTCCCCTAGCTCTAGCCCTTAATTTTATAAGAGAAACCTTTGACTACACATTTATGTCCCCCGATCCCAATACTATCCATGGGGAGATTTATGTGGTTATGTTGGTGGCAAAATACTCCCTTAGGTCTCTTTGGCGCTTACATGTTGTGGTTGTTGGATTAAACTCTCCTTTAGTCTCCAGTTCCCCAGTTATTTTACCCCATCCCCTAGAGTCAAGGTTACTGTGACGGGTGCATGGTATACGGTCCAGAGAAACCTATCCCCTGGGATAACTAGGGGACATGCTGATTGTTGGATTAAGAAGAAATCCAGGTGGGTATATGAATTGTGGAGAGAGGAATAAAACGTATAATTCCAAGAATTAGGGTGTAGTATATGCAACAGGTCTACCAGACTCTGGTCCGGAAGAACCCTCTTAGGTCTCCGAAGTGCCACATATGATAAATGCGTGGCTTCCCGAGAAATATCCAACCACGGGATCTAGATCGACATTCAGGCTTCCTCCTACCAAGCACAGGCCCTCTCCAAACGCCAATAACCTTGGGGTTCAATAAACCCCACCTGACACACGTTGGGGCATAAATATTCGCCAGAGTGACAGGCTGACCAAAATGTAACCTTTAAAGTGATTGTAAAGTCTTGTTCTAAAAAAAATGAAATAAACATATTATACTTGCCTCCTCTGAGTTGTTGGTTTTTCAAAGGGCAGCCTGAATCCTCCTCTTTGCTGCTCCTAGCCCCTACCACCTGTTGAGAGCCCCCACAGCAAGTAGCTTGCTATAGGGGCACCAAAGCCGAGCTGTAGGTTCCTGTGTCCATTCTCCAGTCTTCACTCTAGGAGTCTCTCTTGATTGGCTAACTGACTTTGATTGACAACCGAGGGAGCCAATGATGCCGCTGCTGTGTCTCAGCCAATCAGGAGGGAGAGTCCTGGACAGCCAAGGGACTCATGGACATCGCTGGACAGAGATGGGGCTCAGGGGGGCTGCTACACACAGAAGGTTTTTAATCCTAATGCATTGAATGCATTAAGATAAATAAACCTTCTGATTTTTCAACTCCTTTAAAAAATAAAACCCTTAAAATGAAACGTACCCTAGTCATCTCAGTTTTTTCAGTACAGGCAGATATTAAAATGCTAATCCCTCCCCCCGGACTTGGAGAAACTGTGGTACACAAAAGAATATGCTTATTTACTTCTAATATGTTTACATATTTATAATTTGACCGCCTCCGATTTTAGTTTGGGGGGGGGGGGGGTGTTCCCTTTTTATTTCTTACCATCATCCGTTCTGGGTGTCAGATGCAAAAAATACACATTAACTAAATACTGATTTATTATTAACAATGATTGTAAGGGATACAAGGCAGAACTATGGAATCTCAGCCACCATGCTCTATACACACATAAAAAAGGCAAGTGTTCCCACTATCCTTTAGATGCTAAATACTTTAAAATTACTTCATAAACCATGGGAAAGACAATTTGGGCATATTCTACCTGCTGAAGCATGAAAAATGACTATGGCACATTCAGGTACCCTGTCAGACAAATAATGTAGACTGAAAGCACTCATTATCATCATAAAATATAGGATCTCATCTCC
Organism: Pelophylax lessonae; assembly: GCF_965119305.1. Lineage (NCBI taxonomy): Eukaryota > Metazoa > Chordata > Amphibia > Anura > Ranidae > Pelophylax > Pelophylax lessonae. Next base: position 450,051,614 of record NC_138772.1, read on the forward strand.
CATACGCAACAATGCGACTTCAAAGACTTCAGAATTATTAAATTAACATGCCAAATATTTTTTTCTTTTACTTAAGATAAACCAGGTATAAAACTGAACAGATAAGATCTCTGGAATGTGCTCTATAAACATTCTCACTACATCAACCTTTCATAAGCATTTGTTTCTGCGCCGACAACATGATTTTAGTTTGGTATAGGCTGTTAAAATGTTTGACAGATTAGCGTTAGTGTTCAGACTTGGAAGTGTTCAACCTTTAACCTTTTAAAAGCAGCCTTTCCAGCCAAAGTGTCATATTGACTGGGCTGTGATACAAGTCTGTGGACTATGCAGTCAAAATAAAGTTGCACCATTCAACTAAAGAACATGTGTGATCATTTCAAATGAAAGATATAAAACAAAAAATGATAAAACCACAGCATGTTAAAAGCTTTCAGTCTGTTACTCATTTTTAATTGTACTGCTTAAAATGTTGCTTTCGGGTCATAAAAAAATAAGCTACATTCAAACTAGCAATTTAGGCCGGTGAGAATTGCAGCAGCAGGAATCTTTCGATTTCTGCAATGGCTGTGAGCGGGAAAGTTTACATGGACAGCCATGAATAGCTGCAGTCTCTGACAAACTGTCATTAAAGTGAATGGGGACAGCAGCCATACCTAGCTGCTCACAACAGCAGCAGTAATCAGAAGATTCCTGCCACTGCAATTCACACCGGTCTAAATTGCTGGTGTGAATATATCTTAAAGCTAAAAATTTGAATTAATACGCCTATTAAAAGAAAATAAAAAAAAATGCACTTTTAATCAGGTATTTTCCCTCACAGTAATTCCTTTACACCTCTAGATACTCAAAGACTTCTTGGTTGACAGGCTGTCATGAACATGCCCCATGTACAGTCAGGTCCATAAATATTGGGACATCGACACAACTCTTTTTGGCTCTATACACCACCACAATGGACTTGGAATGAAACAAACAAGATGTGCTTTAACTGCAGACTTTCACCTTTAATTTACATCTAAATCAGGTGAAAGGTGTAGGAATTACAACAGTTTATATATGTGCCTCTCACTTTTTAAGGGACCAAAAGTAATGGGACAATTGGCTGCTCAGCTGTTCCATGGCCAGTTGCGTGTTATTCTCTCATTATCCTATTTACAAGGAGCAGATAAAAGGTCCAGAGTTCATTTCAAGTGTGCTATTTGCATTTGGAATCTGTTGCTGTCAACTCTCAATATGAGATACAAAGAGCTGTCACCATCAGTGAAGCAAGCCATCATTAGGCAGAAAAAAACAAAACAAACCCATCAGAGAGATAGCAAAAACATTAGGTGTGGCCAAAATCAACTGTTTGGAACATCCTTAAAAAGAAAGAACGCACCAGTGAGCTCAGCAACACCAAAAGACCCGGAAAACAATAGAAAACAACTGTGGTGGATGACCAAAGAATTCTTTCCCTGGTGAAGAAAACACCCTTCACAACAGTTGGCCAGATCAAGAACACTCTTCAGGAGGTAGGTGTATGTGTGTCAAAGTCAACAATCAAAAGAAGACTTCACCAGAGTGAATACAGAGGGTTCACCACAAGATGTAAACCATTGGTGAGCCTCAAAAACAGGAAGGCCAGATTAGAGTTTGCCAAACAACATCTAAAAAAGCCTTCACAGTTCTGGAACAACATCCTATGGACAGATGAGACCAAGATCAACTTGTACCAGAGTGATGGGAAGAGAAGAGTATAGAGAAGGAAAGGAACTGCTCATGATCCAAAGCATGGTGGTGGTAGTGTCATGGCGTGGGCATGTATGGCTGCCAATGAAAGTGGTTCTCTTGTATTTTTGTATTTATTGATAATGTGACTGCTGACAAAAGCAGCAGGATGAATTCTGAAGTGTTTCGGGCAATATTATCTGCTAATATTCAGCCAAATGCTTCAGAACTCATTGGACGGCGCTTCACAGTGCAGATGGACAATGACCCGAAGCATACTGCGAAAGCAACCAAAGAGTTTTTTAAGGGAAAGAAGTGGAATGTTATGCAATGGCCAAGTCAATCACCTGACCTGAATCCGATTGAGCATGCATTTTACTTGCTGAAGACAAAACTGAAGGGAAAATGCCCCAAGAACAAGCAGGAACAGAAGACAGTTACAGTAGAGGCCTGGCAGAGCATCACCAGGGTTGAAACCCAGCGTCTGGTGATGTCTATGCATTCCAGACTTCAGGCTGTAATTGACTGCAAAGGATTTGCAACCAAGTATTAAAAAGAGAAAGTTTGATTTATGATGGTTAATCTGTCCCATTACTTTTTGTTCCTTAAAAAGTGGGAGGCACATATACAAACTGTTGTAATTCCTACACTGTTCACCTGATTTGGATGTAAATACCCTCAAATTAAAGCTGAAAGTCTGCAGATAAAGCACATCTTGTTTGTTTCATTTCAAATCCATTGTGGTGGTGTATAGAGCCAAAAAGATTAGAATTGTGTCGATGTCCCAATATTTATATTTATGGACCTGACTGTATGTACTTACTGCAAGCAATAGTGCTTCCACATCAATATGTGACTGCCATTGTATGCAGCAGGTAGGACTTTGGAAAAAAGGTGTGTTATGTGTTTTTTTGTTTGTTTTCTTGTTTTTTTTTGGGGGGGGGGGGGTGTTAGAGATTCAGAGACATGGGAGATTTTTATTTTTTTTTATTAAATGTAGTTATGCTTTAATGTGTTGACATACCAGAGTAATTAGTGCTTTTTGTGTGGAGAAAAGTATCCTGGAGCTGCAATATTTAATTATACGTAAAAGCAAGAGGTTACATTCTAATTACATTCTAATTTTATTTTTAATGATCCGATTGAAAATACACAAAGGAAACATTTTACTGTGAGTGGTTATTTTTGTGTGTTTAACCTAAATTAATTTTGAATGTGGCTTCAATACTTTTTACATATGTTTGATATTTGATTAAATGTTGAAATCTATAGATTAGCCATCAGAGCCAAGGTGGATTAGCCACTACGACGACTCAGTAAAACTGCATGACTACTACTGAATTAGGATACAAGCTAGATAGGGAGTTAGCGGACTAAAACTTTGTTAAAAAAAAAAACTTAAAAAAAAAAGCAAGCAAAGTATCACTTTGGATACACATACATACTAAAGATTATTTATAGTATTGCATCAAACAGTATCTTACAAAAGTGAGTACACCTCTCACATTTTTGTAAATATTTATTCTATCTTTTAATGTGACAACACTGAAGAAATTACACTTTGCTACAATGTAAATTAGTGAGTATACAGCTTGTATAACAGTGTAAATTTGCTGTCCCCTCAAAATAACTCAACACACAGCTATTAATGTCTAAACCGCTGGCAACAAAAGTGAGTACACCCCTAAGTGAAAATGTCCAACTTGGGCCCAAATTGTATTTTGTTTGTCTACCATGATTTTACAGCACTGCCTTAACCCTCTTGGGCATAGAGTTCACCAGAGCTTCACAGGTTGCCACTGGAGTCCTCTTCCACTCCTCCATGACGACATCACGGAGCTGGTGGATGTTCGAGACCTTGCGCTCCTTCACCTTTTGTTTGAGGATGCCTGCACAGATGCTCAATAGGGTTTAGGCCTGGAGATATGCTTCGCCAGTTCATCACCTTTACCCTCAGCTTCTTTAGCAAGGCAGTGGTCATCTTGGAGGTGTGTTTGGGGTCATTATCATGTTGGAATACAGCCCTGCGGCCCAGTCTCTGAAGGGAGGGGATCATGCTCTGCTTCAGTATGTCACAATAAATGTTAGCATTCATGGTTCCCTCAATGAACTGTAGCTCCCCAGTGCCGGCAGCTCTCATGAAGCCCCAGACCATAACACTCCCACCACAATACTTGACTGTAGGCAAGATACACTTATCTTTGTACTCCTCACCTGGTTGTCGCCATACATGCTTGACACCATTTGAACCAAATAAGTTTATCTTGGTCTTCAGCAAACTGTTTGTGGGCTTTCGTGTGCATCATTTTTAGAAGAGGTTTCCTTCTGGGACGACAGCCATGCCGACCAATTTGATGCAGTGTGCGGAGTATGGTCTGAGCACTGACAGGCTGACCCCCCCCCCCCCCCAGGCCATCTTTTTGTAGAGCAACAATTCTTTTTTTCAGATCCTCAGAGGGTTCTTTGCCATGAGGTGCCACGTTGAACTTCCAGTGACCAGTATGAGTGAGAGCGATAACACCAAATTTAACACACCTGTTCCCCATTCACACTTGAGACCTTGTAACACTAACGAGTCACATGACACTGCGGAGTGGAAATGGCTAATTGGGCCCAATTTGGACATTTTGACTTAGGGGTGTACTCACTTTTGTTGCCAGCGTTATGACATTAATTGCTGTGTGTTGAGTTATTTTGAGGGGAAAGCAAATTGACACTGTTATACAAGCTGTACACTCACTACTTTACATTGTAGCAAAGTGTTATTTCTTCAGTGTTGTCACATGAAATGATATAAAATATTTACAAAAATGTGAGGGGAGTACTCACTTTTGTGGGACACTGTATATATAATGCCTCTTGGAAGACAACGAGTGGATTGTGTCTTTTTTTTTAATTTTGCAACTAAGAATATTCATATTGAGCATACTTCGTTCACAACAAGAGTTATGATAAACAGAACAAATACCATTGTATATGAAAATTTGAGAATCCTGAAGCCACAACATTTCCTGTTCTGTGAATGGTCGCTCTCTATATATCATACTGGTGTATTGTCCACAATGTACATTAGTTAAAGTGTATTAAAGTATCTTCGATCCAGCTGATGCATGGATTTAACAATATACCACTGACAAATAATCTATAAATTCGATACTTCTTTTCCCTGATGTCCTCCCCCTTCCCTCAATTACTCTTTTATTCATTAGTTTTTCATGAAAATTGATTCCGAATATGAATTACAGAAATATTTCTTGTACCTAGGAGACGCACATGAAAAAAAAAAAAAAAAAGACAGGAAGAAGCAACATGGACAGTCTGTCCTTTTTATTTATTTTTTTTTTTTTTACATGTCTTCAGTGTATCTAGACACTGGTTTATGCAAAGAGAACTACTGATATCTTTCCTGCGCTGTTCTGCTATAGGTGTCTTAATCTGTATACCACACCCACCAACTTATGTGTAAAATCATTACATGTCAGCATAAGTATATAGTGCAGACACATTACACTACACTTACAGAAAACATTGGTCTCTATCACACAAAGAAGCTCACCTTATCATGTCAAAAGAACTAAAGAAGCTGTTTGCATAGGCAGCAAAACATCTTCAATATCATAGAACAAGTTCAGTTGAATGCGACTTCGATATTGTGCTTACAACACCTGTATGCACCCTGGGAGCAACTTTTTTTGGAATGTAACTTGAGGCTATAGAAGATGACACAATTTTCTTTCTTTCTACCACAGGGGAAAAATAAAAATTACTTGATTTCCCTATCAACAGTTAGTGCGGATGGGCAATGCCTCCCGCAGCACTATTGTGTTCTGCCAGTGGGGAGCCTTCCTGGCAAAACAAATTATTACAGCTAGCGGCTATAGCCGCCGGCAGTGATCAGGTGCAAAAAATTAGAAAGGCTTGTTGTACTGAAGTCGATCAATAGGATCAACTTCAGTACTGCCTGCCCATAGATGGGTCAAATCTTGGCCGGCCCCTGCTGAACCAGCCGAGACTCAACCAATCAATGGCCAGCTTTAAAGGAGTTGTAAAGTCAGAAGGTTTTATGCATTAAGATAAAAAAAGCCTTCTGTGAGCAGCAGCCCGCTATTGGCTCCCACTGCTGTCAATCAAACTAAGTTAGCCAATGAGGAGAAAAATGGCGAGGCCGAACCGCAGCTCCATGTCTGAATGGATACACGGAGCTGCGGCACTGGTGCTCCCATAGCAAGCTGCTGGCTGTGGGGGCACTCAACAGGAGGGAGGGGCAAGGAGCTTCAACTAGGGACCCGAGAAGAGGAGGATCTGAGCTGCTCCATGCAAAACCCCTTTACAGAGCAGGGAAGTATAACATGTTTAATATTTTAACAAAAAAAAAAAACCACAAGACTTTACAATCTTTAACCTCCCAGTGTGTTCTTGGTTTGTAAAAGGAAACCAAATCACCTAAAAATTAAAAAAAAGCAAGAATGATTTTTAACTTAGAACTTGTAACTTAGACAAGAGTCCTAGATGGCATTCAAAGCCAGCACCAGAGTTGCAAAGCAAGTGTAGTAACCACCTAGACATTATAATCACTTAGCAAGCTTACAGGAGTGAAAAGCAAAACATGATGACCTCATTACTTTGTTCATTATCCATTTAGATGGTGAGGGACGAGAGGGGACTAAAACTGACCATACATGGTTTGAAGCAGGCTTAGGGTGACCAACATCAACAGACTCAAATTGTTCTGCAAGCCCAGTGACCTTGTTCGATTGGACTTGGAATCTTTATTAGCCTCAGTAAAGAGGATGCTGCCCAGAGTACATTCTATTTTGGGCAATTGCTCCTATCCACTCCACAATACACTGGTCAGTCTCAGCAGTACCTTCCATAGTAGATTGTTACAACCATGATGCACCACAAAGTTCCACAGGAAATCCTTTCTGCCTATGGCCATGAAAGTATACAGTTTCTCTCTGTTTGTGCTGAATGCAGGGGTACTCATCTGGACTCATGATTCCAATTTTTATGTTAATTTTTCTGTAACAATTCTTTAGTGTAATAGTTACAGTTAGAGGTGCAATATTTGTATTTTTGTAGTCTGACATTTTTGGTTTAATTTGCTGTTATTTATTTTTTTAAGCTGTTTAAAAGGATTGCACATTTCATTCACTGTATAGCATTTAATAGTTTGCTTTTACATTTTAATGTATTCATGGTTACTCTATATATTAATTTGTTTTTATTGTGATTTTATAATGGTTTGTTTTTGGAACTATGTATTTTTGCTGTGATTATATTTCTTAGTCTTCATTTTGAGTGTAACAAATTTCCATGTTGGGATTGATAAAGTGCAATAAAACCTTGGACTGAGAGTAACTTGGTCTTCAAGTGTTTTACAAGACAAGCACATTTCTTTTATACGTGTTACCTAGATAAACAAGCAAGGTCTTGAAATACAAGCAGAATCACGTCCAATTTTAGTCAATGAGAGCTATCTTAATTAGCACTACTGAAGTCGCACCGACTTTAGAAAAGGTTCCTGTACTACTTCAAGGTGCTATCCGACCTGTGCCCATAGACTTTAAGGGCTCATGCACACTGCAGCTCAAATAAGCCATTTCTTACAGGCTTTTGAGCTTTTTAGAGCTCTCATTTTTTTTTGCCAGCAAACTCCCCTCCATTTTAGCCAATGTGTCTATGCAAACAAAACCGAACCAAACTTGCATTTTTGAGAGGAGCTTTCGAGCAGAAAAAAAAAAGCCTAAGTGCCCAAAAACATGCAAAAAAGAAAGCATAAAAGAGCTCAAAGGAGCTCGAAAATACAAAAAAAATAGGAAAAATGAGCTGAGGGGAGGGTTTGTGGGGAAAAATAAACGCTTATGCTCAGAAAAGCTCAAAGGAGCTCAGAGAAACTCAAAGGAGCTAAGAAAAGCTCAAAGGAGCTCAGAGAAACTCAAAGGAGCTAAGAAAAGCTCAAAGCAGCTCAATAAAACCATGCAAAAAAAGCCCAAAATCCACAAGGTTCTCCAAGCTGAAATAAAAGCCCAAATGACTGTAAAGGCAGTTTTTTTAAACTGCAGTGTTGCATGAGCCCTTAGGAGGGTTTGTAAAAAAAAAAAAAGAAAAAAAAAAGAAAAAAAAAACACATGCTCAAAAATGCTCAAAGAAGCTCAATAAAAACATGCACCAGAGCACAAAAAACACAAGCTTCTTCAAGCTGAAAAAAAAGCTCAAATGCCTGTAAAAGCTGATTTTTTTGCGCTGCATTGTGCAGCTCAAGCCCCAAGTCAGATCCTCATCTAAATTGAGGAGATTTGGATCCAACATTACAGGAAGATTACCCAGGCATTCCCTGAAGTTGTCTTGAAGTCATATTGCTATAATCTTTTTATATGAACTATAGACTGAAGGCCTTATGAATTTTAAATGGTTGTCGAACGAGTCATCCAGTGTCCATTATTTCTTATGGGAAAATTTGCTTTGATATATGGGTGTTTTGTATTACAAGCATGTTTCCAGAAATAATTATGCTCGCAATCCAAAGTTTTACTGTATTCTGCAATTATGTACATAAAAAAATTTGTTCACAAACCCGTAAAATTTTGTCCAAACCTGCCATTTGAATGGAATTCCAAGCGTATTAAAATGGGGTTTGTTCTGATTTTTTCCTGAACAAAAACCATATTCATTGTTAAAATTTTGTTTGTATGAGAAAAAAATATTCCATTGTGCTCCTTAATTTTTTCTCATCAGTACATTCGAAAACTAATGTCCATTTTTACCCTCCTCCCCCAACAATTAAAATATCAAATAAGTCTGCTGAAAAAACGGAATTTTTGTAAAATCTTACCTGTAAAATTCCTTTCTCTGAGTCCTCCGACAGTCGCCGCCCCTTCATATTCATCACCAATGGGTTATGTCCTCTCATCCGTAGGAGTAGCTAGGCAATAGAATATGTTAGTACAAAGACTTTTAACATATCCCACCCCCAGGGGGTGGTCCCCTCAGTACATAACCCTCCACTTCCTGTATCCAACTCAGTTTCAGTGGAATAGCAGTAGAGAGTATATCAAAACCCCAAAAGAGGGGCGGGGGCGGCGACTGTCGGAGGACTCAGAGAAAGGAATTTTACAGGTAAGATTTTACAAAAATTCCGTTTTCTCTTACGTCCTCCGACAGTCGCCGCCCCTTCATATTCATCACCAATGGGATGTCCCAAAGCAGTGTAAACATGAGGGGTGGGAAGAACGCAGCCGCGCCCAAGGCAACGCCGTCTCCCCATCAGAGAAAAGAACCTTACCAAAGGAAGGAAACCAGTTGGGCATAAGAACAAAACACTCGCTCAACAGGAGCAAGAAAACCCAGGGAAAAACAAAAGTCCCAAACAGTCAAAGAACCCGTAACAAAGGTTCTAGGGAACTGCCGCACTAAGAACCTTGCGGCCAAAGGAAGCATCAGCCGATGCCTGAACATCTACTCTGTAGAATTTTGTGAAAGTGTGTACGGTCGACCAAGTCGCCGCCTTACACACCTGGGCCACAGAGGCCCCATGACGACAGGCCCAAGACGTACTCAGAGATCTGGTAGAGTGCGCCTTCACAGGTACAGGGGGAACTTTCCCCTTCAAAGCATAGGCCTGTTCAATGGTCTGTCTGATCCATTTGGCGATGGTAGAAGCCGACGCCGCCATGCCCTTCCGAGGACCTTCCGGAAGAACAAACAAGGCATCCGACTTGCGAAAAGACTCAGTCGAGTTTAAGTAGACTCTAATCGCCCGGACAACATCCAAGGAGTGAAGCAGCACCTCCGTCGGATGCTTAGGCTTCGCGCAGAGCGAAGGTAGGACAATGTCCTCATTGAGATGAAAGTCCGAAACCCTTTTTGGAAGAAAAGAAGGGTTAGGTCGCAGGACCACCTTGTCCAAATGCACAACCAGATACGGAGATTTGCAGGACAAGGCTGCCAGCTCCGAAACTCGACGAGCCGAGGTGATAGCCACCAAAAAGGCGACCTTCTTGGACAACAAAGACAGCGAGATCTCCCTGATCCTTTCAAAAGGAGCACGCTGCAATACAGACAGGACTAGATTCAAGTCCCAAGGGGGAAGAGGGTCCCTCCTAGGAGGGATCAGATGACGTACCCCCTGCACAAAGGTGCTAACCAAAGCGTTAGATGCCACAGGACGTTGAAACAGAACGGCCAAAGCGGACACCTGACCCTTGATCGTAGCCAGCGCCAAACGCTGTTCAACACCCGTCTGAAGGAAGGACAACACCCTAGACACTGAATAAGTGGTAGGAGAGAAACCCCTGGATTCGCACCAGGCAAAATACGCCTTCCAAGTACGGTAGTAAACCTTCCCCGAGGAAGACTTCCTCGCATTGATCAAGGTGTGAATGACCTCAGGGGAAAGACCCCTGTTCTTCAGGACCTCGGTTTCAACAGCCAGGCCGTCAAAGCCAGCGACTGTAAAGCAGGATGGAAGATCGGTCCTTGCGACAGAAGATCTTCTCGAAGAGGCAGACGCCACGGGACGTCGATTGTCAGATTTACGAGGTCTGCGTACCAGGACCGGCGAGGCCAGTCCGGTGCCACAAGAATCACCGCAGTTGGTTCCGAGTGCAACCTGCGAAGGAACCTGGACAGCAATTGAATCGGTGGAAACGCATACATCAGTCGGTACTGATGCCACGGGGCAACCAACGCGTCCGACGCGTCTGCCCGAGGATCGCGCGTCCTTGCCACGAACCGTGGAACCTTGTTGTTCAGACGAGACGCGAACAGGTCTACCTCCGGGAGGCCCCACTTCGCGCACAACATCTGGAAGACATCCGGGTGAAGGGACCATTCCCCCTGGTCCAGGGTCTGGCGGCTCAGATAATCCGCCTGCCAATTCTCCACCCCCGGAATGTGAACTGCTGATATCGCCGGGACATGCGTCTCGGCCCAAGACAGAATCGCGGCCACTTCTCGAGCCGCCTGGGCACTCCTGGTGCCCCCTTGGTGATTGATGTAAGCCACCGCCGTGGCATTGTCCGTCTGCACCCTGACCGGACAGCCGTGAAGACTGTCCGTCCAACGGCGAAGACAGAGGAGTATCGCTCGCAGTTCCAGAATGTTGATCGGAAGGGAAGACTCCTCCGTCGACCAAACACCCTGGGCGGACAGAACGCCCAGAACACCACCCCAGCCCGACAGGCTGGCGTCCGTGGTGATCACCGTCCATGAAAAGGGACGAAAAGACTTGCCCCCCGACACTGAGGGGGACAGAAGCCACCACAGAAGATTCCTTCTGGTCTGAGAACTCAAGGATACCTGAAGATCCAGAGAGTGCGGTCGCCCGTCCCACTTGGACAATATCTCCGCTTGGAGACCCCGAGTGTGAAACTGGGCGAAGGGAATCGCCTCGAAAGCCGAGACCATCAATCCCAGACACCGCATGCACGTCCGAATGGACGAGAACTGACAGTCCCTGAGGGACCTGACTCCCTCCTGAAGAGTCCTGAGTTTGTCGTCCGGTAGGAAGACCTTCGCCTGGACAGAGTCCAGAATCATTCCCAGGTATGGGAGGCGGACCGACGGGCACAATGTTGATTTTTGGAAATTGATCGTCCAACCAAACTCTTGCAGAGTCTGCAACGTGACGGACAGATCCTGCACCAGACCTTGGTTGGTCGCAGACCGAACCAGAATATCGTCCAGATATCCCAGGACCGATATGCCCTGGGCTCTCAACAAGGCCAGAACCGGTGCCAGCACTTTGGTGAACACCCTCGGAGCCGAGGCGAGACCGAAAGGCAAAGCTACAAATTGGTAATGATCCTCCGCTATGGCGAATCGAAGGAACCTCTGGTGACCCTCGAAGATGGGGATGTGAAGATACGCATCCTTCAAGTCGATGGAAGCCATGAATTCCCCCGGAACCAGGGTAGCTACCACCGACCGCAGGGATTCCATGCGGAACTTGCGCACCCGCACAAAGCGGTTCAGCGCCTTCAAGTCCAGAATCGGACGTACCTTGCCCTCTTTCCTGGGCACGGTGAACAGATTGGAATAGAACCCCCGAAATCTGTCCCGATGAGGCACCGGGACCACCACACCCTGAGCCTTCAGGTCCTGCACCGCTAGGCGCAGGTCCCGCAAACGCTCCGGGGATAACAGAAGATTTGAGGGAAAGAATCTGCTCTTCGGCCGAGAGAGAAACTCGATCTTGTAGCCAGATCGAACGATTTCCTGAACCCACCTGTCCCGAACCCGGGACAGCCATGGCCGAGAGAAACCGAGCAAGCGTCCCCCCACCCCAGACTCGGGTGAGGGCGCCCCTTCAGGCCGCACCGTTGTGGGCCGCAGAACCGGATTGGCCGGACTTTTGCTTACCTGCCCACGGCTTCTTGTGGGAGCCTTGACCCTTTGACGGCTTGCCCTTATAGTGTGACCGAAGGGCACGAAAGGACCCCTGATGGGGTCGAAAGGAAGCCTGCTTCTTACCGGGAGCTGCCTTGGGCTTGTGGGATTGAGGCAAGAGCGTGCTCTTACCACCCGTGACTCCCTTAATCAGAGCATCTAAGGATTCGCCAAAAAGGCGAGAACCATCATAAGGCAGATTGGCCAAAGTCTTACGGGAAGATTGATCCACAGACCAACACTTCAACCAAACCAGGCGGCGATTTAACACCGCCACACTGTGTACACGTGCAGCCAACGGAACCATATCCAGGTCCGCATCACACAAGTACATGACACCCTGGTGGATTTGATCCACCATATCCAAAGTCGCCTGGGGGGCAGAATCAGCCACCAGGGTCCGCCTAAGCACCTGCGTCCAGCTCGCGACCGCCTGGGCCGCCATAAGAGAAGCAAATAAGGCTTTTAACATAGAACCCATAATAGAATAGGTGTGACGGGCAAGAGATTCCAGTCTCTTGTCCGTGGCATCCCGGAACACCGGGGTGTCTTCAGCCGGAATCGCAGTGGATTTGTTCAAAACCGCTATTGCATGATCCACCGGCGGTGGAATACACCAGCGCTCATCAGTAGCAGGCGTAAAGGGATAGCGTAGCTTAAACCTACTAGGTACAGCAAATGGTTTGCGTATATTACGCCACTGTTCTTTCACAGCATTTTGGAAATCATCAGTGCAGGGGTACACCTGCGACGCTTTGCGCCTTTTCTGCGTTCCATAAGCCGCTAAGGCAGCTGGAGGACATGATTCCTCCTCTAACCGCAGTGTTTGCTTGATAGAAGCAACCAATTCATCCATGAGTGCAAGCTCTTCAGACGAGCCAGGGGGAGAATCATCAACCCCCTCCACCTCAGCCTCCAGTTCTGACCCGACAAGGTCCAGGGAGGAACGGGACCCCGATAAGGAGACCCCAGCCACAGCAGCCCCAGCACCATCACCCTCTGAATCAGAGGACACTGACACCCTGGGCCTTTTTGAGGATTGAGCAGCCACCAGCATTTGCACCTGAGTCGCAAGGCTAGCCACAATCGCAGCCAAATCCCCCCCGGGGGGGGAGAGTGCAGACCCCTGGCTTCCCACTAAGGCTGTAGGAAATTTGTTTTCCTGAGAATCCATGCCCCTGCAGCAGAAAAATAAATGGGTGACCGCCCCTTTAAGAGAGCGCTGCGATCGTAGCCCACTTCACACAAAACACCCCACACAAGGGACCCCCACAGGGACAATGAACCAAGGCAGGATACAGGGAATAGAGGGAAATGAACCTGGAGATCGCTGCTGCTGCTGCTGCCTGCGGTGCTTCTGAAGGAAAGGAAGTGCTGGTGTACAGGGCGCTCTATTAAAGCCTATGGAGGCTACAAGAAAATGGCCGCCATGCATGTAAAACATGCGGCCGGAGCGATCGCAGCCAAAATGGCGCCGTTTGGCGCCGAAACCGCCGCTCCCACACCCCATGAGGGTGAAGTAGAAAAACATACCAATTGCCCAGCAAAAGGAAAAAAAAAAAAAAAAAAAAAAAAAACATGTTAAACCGCCGCAGCGGCGCTGTAATGTGCCCCAGGCATGAGAAACTCAAGCCCCACAGCACACAGCCGTTCACATGCAAACTGACACAGAGTGCAGCACAACCCCCCCTCCTGCAGCCCACAGCATGCAATACGAGGGATAGGGAGACAGTAACATTTGTGAACACAGGGTAAGGTAACACAGTCCCAGACTGACACCCCCCAGACAGACAGGTCCCCACATACATACACTTACCTCTTACATGGCGTGGGGAACCCGCACAGGCGAACAAACCGCTGAACATGAGGCAGGGAAAGTCGCATCTAGGACGCATCAGAAGGTGGGTTGAGAAACCGCACAGCGTCCGGTGAGGTAGCCACCTCACCTGGCATCCCTGCACGGAACAGGGATGGGTCGTTCAGATAACTCAGGAGCGATACCTGACTGAACGCTCGATGGCGGGCTAAGAAACCACTGACCCACAACCTGCGACCAGGGGGGTCAGCCCGAGACGCAGCCCGCACGATCCTCTTCTTCCGAAGAACTAACTAACGCTGATAAAATAACAGCTAACAAGAAAGAGAGAGAAAAAAAAAAAAACTCAAACAAAATCCAAAGAAAGGAAAGAGAGCTGAGACAAGGTGTCCCAGCACAGAAACATCCAGCCACTCCTGACAGCTAGACAAATGAAACTGAGTTGGATACAGGAAGTGGAGGGTTATGTACTGAGGGGACCACCCCCTGGGGGTGGGATATGTTAAAAGTCTTTGTACTAACATATTCTATTGCCTAGCTACTCCTACGGATGAGAGGACATAACCCATTGGTGATGAATATGAAGGGGCGGCGACTGTCGGAGGACGTAAGAGAAAGAAAATTTTTGAACAAAATTCTACTTGTGTATGGCCAGCCTAAAGCAGAGTTCCACCCGTTTTTGTGTTTATTAAAAGTCAGCAGCTACAAAATGTATAGCTGTTGACTTTTAATAAACACATACTCACCTGTCCCATGGTTCAGCGATGTGGCCGGCAGGAGCCTCGGATCTCTCCCTCTTCTCCCCACAGCGCCGACATCACTAGTGTGGGCACCCGGCTGTGACAGAAGCCGCAATGCGAGTCGCGCTGCGCATCCTGAGTGGAAGGACAATCTTCTGGGACCTGTGACGTGTCCCAGAAGATTGCAGGGAGAGAGGGGAAGAGGAGAACTTCCGCTCGAGCCGCCTAGGTGGCCCGAGCGGAAATGGGAGCAAGTACCTTTCAAATCTAGGTACCCGCTCCCCCCTCACTCCCCAAAAAAATGACATGCCAAATGTGGCAAGTCAGGGGGTCAGGAGGTCTTAAAGCGGAAGTTCCACTTTTGGGAAGCAACCATTTCTCCCTACAGTCCCTCATCCAGTGGGTTAGTATCATAAATATGATTTTGCCGGTTCTATGCTTACTGCTGGTTCTCACAACTCAGAACAAGCATGTATATAAACCGTTTTAACTCTTCTCTGACTTTTCTATACAGATCTGTTCCAGGACAGCGGGCCAGCGTAAAAATTTTGTTAGAATTGAGAACCCTCATTTGTAATGTAAATGAATGTAACACTTTTAGAGATTTTTAAAAAATTCCAATAAATCTAAATAAGTTATGTCTTGGAACTGATCTGGTAATTTAAAATTTGAAAGAAGACTGTGCCAAACACTTGAAGTATGGTTCTGCATTATCCATGGAATGAATCCAGAATCATACTCACCAAAGTAATTTGTATAAAGGTCACAGAATAAAACAGGCTAGGAAGATTTATACCAAAATGCAGTGCAACACTTTCATGTTTTTACGCTTCTAATTTGTTTAATAATTACAGAAGGGTGGAAAAAGTAGGTTAAAAAAAAAATAAAAAAATTTGACTGCAAACTCCATATCTTTGAGTACAGTACAGGACAAAGAAAATATTCATACACCATGGGATATAGGCTCATAGCAGGTGATTGGACACTGGCAAGCTTTTGCGAGCACACCCTCCAGGACACCTCCCCTATAACCATACCCCACTCTGAGTCCTCAGCTTTGTAGCAAGCAACATAGAGTAAATAAAGGCATGGATTACAGTACAGGACAAAGGCAACATAGTCATACACCATGGCATATAGGCTTATACCTTCTTTTTTTGTTTATAGCGCAAAAAGTAAAAATCGCACAGGTGATCAAATACCACCAAAAGAAAGCTCTGTTTGTGGGGAAAAAAGGACGTAAATTTTGTTTGGGTACAGCGTTGCACGACCGTGCAATTGTCCGTTAAAGTAACACAGTGCCGAATCGCAAAAAGTGGCCCAGACGTAAGACAGCAAAATCCTCCGGTGGTAAAGTGGTTAAGGTGAGAGGCTTTGTTCTCTGGTGGCCTTGGAGTGAAGCACAATATCATATATTAATCACGTCTGTGGTGGCCATTACTTTGAGGATTGGAATGCACCTATTTATGGACATTTAATTTCATGATTTTGAGTGTATGCACTCTGGGCTGGCCAGAGTCCGCAATGGCATGTAAGTGCTCATACAAGCAGCGACATGTGAATAACCGTGATGACAGCCTTTGACTTGTACAGGGTACAAACCTAGTTGCTGTGGCTGTTCATACATTGTTGCAGATCCGCAAATTCTTGTTAGCCAGAGGTTATTCGGACATCTGAATGAGGTCTTAGAGCACCCGTCAAGGGGTTATTGCTGCGTGCCCCCACTGGAAAAATTCCCCTCTCTATTAGACATGGTGACAACTGTTCCCAGTAAAGAAAGTGACGCTAAATCCAATATTCTACAGAAAGTCTTCTAATAAGATCACCTGTTCCAGTGACAACTGACCGAGGACTACTTTGTACACAAATGTAGATATTACCTTTCACTTCCTATTGTGTCTCCAAAACAGGACGTAAAATCTCCCCAATGGGACATCCATAAAAAAAAAAAAGTTTTAACCCTTCCCCACTCTATCCAAAACAAAAAAATAATTCCTATACTTAGACAATGTGAAAATCTGCACATCTGACATAAGTCTTAAACTGTAAATCCCCCTATAAATAAGATTATGATTTTGGATGGATGCCTAGCCATTAGACCATCTGCCAGATTTTTAGAACTTTCAGGCATCCTTGAAGAGAGAGCTCTTAATCTGCCATTCTGCTTTGCTGATCAAGCACTGATAAGTGTACCTAATATGCACAGTGAAGTGGATGTGCCTGTTGAGGGGGGGGGGAGATATTTTAGGAAAAAAGGTAGATCTTAAGAAGTCCTTAAAAGGAAAACCTTCACATTTTCAGTAAATTACTAATTTCCGACATTATTGAAAGGCTTACTTAAAGTAATGACTTTCACATTTTGTTTAAATGTATTACAGGTTTAGCGCCGACAATTTATGCAGCTCTTTACATATATTGTACATTCGCATCAGTCCTTGCCATCAAGCAGCTTACAATCTAAGGTCCCTAACTCACAGAGCTCTTAATCTGCCATTCTGCTTTGCTGATCAAGCACTGATAAGTGTACCTAATATGCACAGTGAAGTGGATGTGCCTGTTGAGGGGGGGGGGGAGATATTTTAGGAAAAAAGGTAGATCTTAAGAAGTCCTTAAAAGGAAAACCTTCACATTTTCAGTAAATTACTAATTTCCGACATTATTGAAAGGCTTACTTAAAGTAATGACTTTCACATTTTGTTTAAATGTATTACAGGTTTAGCGCCGACAATTTATGCAGCTCTTTACATATATTGTACATTCGCATCAGTCCTTGCCATCAAGCAGCTTACAATCTAAGGTCCCTAACTCACATTCATACCAGTCTTAATTTTGACACCAAATTTCAATTTAGCTTTAGTCATAGTCTTAAAATGCCATTTTAGTTTTAGTTATATTTTAGTCATCTGAATGGTTAAGTATTAGTCAACTAAAATCAAATGGATTTAGTTAAATTGTAATACATTATTTAAGCACTTCTCTAGAATTGACAAATGCATTAAATACCCCTGGAGTAAAAATCTAACATATTTACGGTATTAGAGCCCTTTTACACTGAGGCGCCTAAAAACTGCCCATAAAACAAGAGCGCCTTTGTGGCGTTAGCGGTGCGCTTTTTTTTTTTTTTTTTTAAGTGACTCGAAAACTGCTTCAAGAACCAATTTAAGGTGCTTTTGAAGCGCTTTTGAGGTGTTTCCTATTCCAGTCAAAGAGAGGGGCATTTTTGAAGCGCTCCAAAGATGCCGTTTGCCGGATTTTTTTCACTGCCCCACCAGCGCTGCGCCCTAGTGTGAAAGCATGCATTGATTTTAATGGGAATAGGATTTCAGGAGCTTTTCAGGTGCTTTCTTTAGCGCCAAAGCGTCTGAAAAGCACCTCAGCGTGAAAGGGCTCGTAAGGTTTTCCCATGCACTACACAGATTTAGCAATTATGATGTAAAACAAAAAAACAAAACAAGTTTCAGAAACAAACAAAAATATTACTTTTTTAGAAAACAGAAGTGCAAATTTAAAATTTAAAACAAAAAAACAAAAATGTCAACACTATTAGAGCCGTTTCACACTAAGGCACTTCCAAGCCGCCAGTCAAACACTGAGCGCGTTTCAGGCGCTTCCCATTCATTTCAATGGAGAGGGGCGTTTTTGAGGAGCTTTTTTTAGAGCTCCAAACATGTACCAAAGATGCTGTTTGCAGGATTTTTTTCACCGCCCCACTACCCCAGTGTGAAAGCATTTATTGATTTTAATAGAATTAGGTTTTCGTGAGCTTTTCAGGTGCTTTTTTGTTAGCGCTAAAGCACTTGAAAAGCACCTCAGTGTGAAAGGGGTCTTAGCTGTAATGCCATTGCACATATTACCAGATTACCAACATTAAATATTAACCACTTCCAGCCAAGGCCTATCCTGGAACTTCTCTCCTACATGTAAAAATCATCATTGTTTTGTTAAAAAATTACTCAGAACCCCCAAACATTATACAGGCGGTCCCCTGGTTACAAACGACTCCTACTTACAAACGGAGGGAGACAACAGGAAGTGATGAGAAATCTACCCCTAGGAAGGGAAATTTACTCCTGTAAGAGTTCTCATGGGAAAAAGGTGTCCCCACTGAAGCTTTATTACCAATCCTTGTTTCCACAACTACCCAAAATTTTCAAAATCCAGTTGTTACAGGGACAGAAAGTGAGGTGAAATCTTCTGAACAGGGGCACAGACAGCAAAAAAACTGGTACAGGGGTGGTAACCCTTCCCTACGCTATCCAAAAACTTAAAAATTATTCTTTTGGCTGGGGCTACACTTAAAAAATGTACCTGTTCCAACTTACATACAAATTAGACTTAAGAACACAAACCTACAGAGCCTATCTTGTTTGTAACCCGGGGACCACCTGTATACGGTATGTTTTTTAGCAGAGACCCTAGAGACCAAAATGGCGGTTGTTGCAAGTTTTTATTTCACACAGTATTTGCGCAGCAATTTTTCAAACGTGTTTTTTTTTTTTTTTTTTTTGGAATTAAACAAAAAAAAACAAAGCACTAAAGTTAGTCTGGTTTTTTTCTATAATGTGAGAGATGATGTTTCGCCGACTAAATAGATACCCAACATGTCACACTTTAAAATTGCGCATACTCGTGGAATGGCGCCAAACTTCGATACTTAAAAATCTCTATAGGCGACGCTTTAAAAATGTTTACAGGTTACCTGTTTAGAGTTACAGAGGAGATCTTGGGCTACAATTATTGCTCTCACTCTAACGTGACGCTACATTACCTGTGTGGTTTGATTGCTGTTTACAATTGCGGGCGCAACGTGCATATGTGTTCACTTCAGCATTCACTTCAGCCCCCGAGCACTTTTTTTTTTTTTTTAGTTTTTTTTAGTTTTTCACTTTCCCTTAATTTTTTTTTTTAAACACTTTTATTTCTGTTACAAGGAATCCCTTGTAATAGGAATAATGCATGACAGGTCATCTTTACGGACTGGAAGTGACGTCATAACGTGGCGCCCAGCCTCTGAAGGTCATAGAGGTGGCTGAGGACTATCTGGTCCTTGGTCAGCTCTATGGTAAACAGCTGCTGATGGCAGATTCATTCTTCGACTCGCCAATGACACTGGCGAGCCGGTAGAAGCATCAGTCGCTATAATTGTTTTTACATTGCAGGGAATCGCTGGTAGGGAAAAAAAATAAATAAATAACTGCGGGCATCATTCAGATATCTCCAAAGTCCAGGACGTCATATGAGGGCCTTGGGCGGGAAGTGGTTAGGAAAAAAAAACTAATCCCTTTTTCTTTATTTTTTTCCTTTCAGCAGTTTAGTAGATGCCCCCTACTTATTCTTATGTGGTAGTTCAATAGTGCATTACATGTTTAAACTTTAAACCTCCTACAAAAATAAATAAAAACCTGAAAGACAAAGGCATAATGAGCTAGTTTGAATTGCATACTAGCTTATTATGAAATACTTTCCTTAGAACGAAACCCTTCAATCGGCACCCGCTCACAGCTGAGATGGCCGACAAGTTCACCTGTCTTCCTTTCAGGTTCCCATCCTCCATCCGTCTGAATGGCTGAAGCCGTGATGACGTCAATCCCGCGCATGCACGTGGGAGCCGCGGTCCACGGCACAAGGCTCTGAAGGAACGGGCACAGGGCGACCCTCCTTTAGAGCGCATACGCCAGTGAGCCACTGTGCTGCCCCCCATTTTTATATAGATAAAATACACTAAAACCTGTGCTTCTAGAATTAAAATAGAACACAGCAGCTGGCACAAAAATACTGGTAAATGGTAATAAAACAAAAATGCAGCGCTTAAAATTGATATCCTTAAAATATCTAGAAAGTCCCATAAGATCCTATTTGGAAAACAGACTTGTCCACCATGGTGTGTATCTCAAGGAATGTGAATCGACATCCACCACCACCACAGTCAGAACACATTGCCTCTTTCCGCATCATATGGATCATTGCTTCCACAATGATCAATAGCATATTCTGTGATTTCAAGAGGATCACACACAGCCTTGGATACCGGTTAATTATGTGTCCAAACCAGCGGCTCAATATCCAGGGTGGAGTACATATGGATCCAAAAAGATCAATAAAAAGAACTCGTAGTGTAGTAACTTGAGAAACCATTAAAAACTTACACTAACCGCATACTAAAACACACGCGCTTAATGTGTACAAACAGGAAACGCTGCAATCCAAAAGATGGCCGACCTTCCTGGCTGAATGAAGTGTCCACAGAGCCAGCTCCTACCTACGCGTTTAGTCAAGTAGACGTCATCAGGGGGAGTGATGGCGTCTACGTCGGTGCAGGACTCAAAACAAAAGTGCAGCTGAGGTCGCCTTATGGGATGTAAAGTGTATCTAAACTAAAAAGTTTGATAGCAAGTTTTTTTTGTTTTTTGAGATTTTGTTGGTCTCTCCTTCAAAAAATCTCTTCACCCAATTTATTTTTTTTTTTTTTAATCAGTCATGTTATTAATTTTAGAAGGTACATAAACAAAGATCAGCAAAACATTTTTGCTACAGGTAAGCATTAACACAGATTTCAAGAAATAACTTAAAAACGTATAGGCATCCATCATACAGCAACATGTTGTTATAGAGCGTGGTGTGGTCAGTGATAAGACTCAAGCCACGTGCGTGGGTGAGTCTGATGTGATCGCGATAGGGCTGTTCAAATATAAGAAGTGTGTTGTAAGAATAATGCAGGTACATAAATACAGTGCCTTGAAATAATATTCATACCCCTTGAAATTTTCCACATTTTGTCATGCTACAACCAAAAAGGTGAATGTATTTTATTGGGATATTATGTGATAGACCAACACAAAGTGTCACCTAATTGTGAAGTGGAAGGAAAATGATAAATGGTTTTCAAATTGTTTTACAAATAAACATCTGAAAAGTGTGGCGTGCATTTGTATTCAGCCCCCTGGAGTAAATACTTTGTAGAAACACCTTTCGTTGCAATTACAGCTGCAAGTCTTTTTTGGTATAGTCTCTAGCAGCTTTGCACATCTAAAGATAAAAATGTTTCCCATTCTTCTTTGAAAAATAGTTCAAGCTTTGTGAGACTGGATGGAGAGCATCTGAGAACAGCAATTTTCCACTGATTCTCAATTGGATTTAAGTCTAGATTTTGACTGGGCTATTCTCACACATGAGTATGCTTGGATCTAAACCATTCCATTGTAGCTCTGGCTGTAGGTTTAGAGTCGTCCTGCTGGAAGATGAACCTCCGCCCCAGTCTTATGTCTTTTTCAGACTCTTAACAGGTTTTCTTCTAAGATTTCCCTGTATTTAGCTCCATCCATGTTCCCATCAACTCTGGCCAACTGCCCTGTCCCTGCTGAAGAAAAGCATTCCCACAACATAATGCTGCCACCACATTTCAGGATGGGGATGGTGTGTTTAAGGTGTTGTGCAGTGTTAGTTTTCCACCACACATAGCGTTTTGTTTTTAGGCCAAAAAATACAATTTTGGACTCATCTGACAAGTGCACCTTCTTCCATATGTTCGCTGGCTTCTCTCAAACCACAAATGTTCTTATGGCTTTTTTCTTGCCACCCTTCCTTAAAGGCCAGATTTGTGGAGTGCGTGACTAATAGTTGTCCTGTGGACGGATTCTCCCACCTGAGCTGTGGATCTCTGCAGCTCCTCCAAAGTTACCATGGGCCTCTTGGCTGCTTCTCTGCTTAATGCTATCCTTGCCTGGCCTGTCAGTTTAGGTGGACGGCCATGTTTTGGTAGGTTTGCAGTTGTGCGATAATCTTTCCATTTTAGAATGAAGGATTATACAGTGCTCCGTGAGATGCTCAGAGCTTGGGATATTTTTTTATACCCTAACCCTGCTTTACACTTCTCCACAACTTATCCCTGACTTGTCTGGTGTGTTATTTGGCCTTTATGATGCTGTTTGTTCACTAAGGTTCCCTAACAAACCTCTGAGGGCTTCACAGAACAGCTGTATTTATACTGAGATTTAATTACAAACAGGTGGACTCTATTTACTAATTAGGTGACTTCTGAAGGTAAATGGTTCCACTAGATTTTAGTTAGGAGTATCAAAGTAAAGGGGGCTGAATACAAATGAAGGCCAGACTGAGGGGTCAGGCAAACAGAAAACGTGCTGAAAATGCATAAAAAAACACATAGGTATTTTTGACATTTTATTTCAACAGCCTTATAAGATCCTGTATCTGAAAAAAATGCTATGTGGGTGCAAAGATAATGTAACTCCAGGGCACATTGGTGGGAGTTACCTCATCAAGTTGCCAACCAAAGGCCAAAGTAAGAAGACACTAGGGAGCACAGGGGGAGAGGAGACCCCTCATTGTAGGAGATCCTATCTGTAGCAGATCGGTTTGCCAAAATGTGCAAGAATGCTGGGCATTCAAGCGCTCCTGGGGCAACAAAAAGACCTTAGACCAGCTTTAAACAAATGAAAAAATATGGCTTTCTAGTGGCTCAACCTGTCCATGTATGGGCAGCTCTAAGCTTCAGCTGTGTTTAAAAAAAAAAAAAGACAGTGGCTACCTGTCATCTGCTAAGCCCTGGTTGATAGTCTTTGGAAATCAAGAAAGCTCATATAAGGTTTATCAGGAATAGTTCACTTAGCAATTAGACAGGGAACAGCACCATCTAGTGCAACTGTATGCACTACAGAAGGCATAGACATAGCTTTTCAAACACAGGAGCAAGCAATAAGGTGGCTTTCATGTGATGGTCCCACCAACTCAAGTGCCAAATCTACAGTTCTTAGACTGTTAAACTGTCCTTGTAAAAATGTATATTTATTTGTATACCTCAAGTTCTTTGTTGTCTCTCTTCCCTTTTCTTGTAGCGCCTGTTTGAGGGACAAATCAATCATAAAAAATCTTATGCGACAGATTTCCACCCAGGGGCTAGCTCCATTGCCATGAAGGGGCTGTCTGGAGACACCCTTATATGCGCACTCCTAACTGGCTGACTGGGACTGTGGGCTGACACACATAGGAACCACAGAAGTAATCAGCAGAAGCGAAATGCTAACAGGCTACAAAGAATCCCGGGATATGTAGTCCTGATGCTTTAGACCACGTGACTGTTGCTGGAATTGAGCAGGGCATGCTCCCTGACCATAAGTGCTGCATGCATGAGACATGTCGGCCTAGGGCGTAAATGGATTTTTGTAAAATCTTACCGTAAAATCCTTTTCTCTTAGCTCATTGACAGACGTAGTCCTCGGTGATTCAGCACCTTCGGGTTATGTTGCCTCCACAGGAGCAGGACTAGACAGGAAATTAAAAAGCTCTGGCCACACCCCAGGGGCAGTCCCAGAGGGTATATCCTCTCTCTCCCTGCCTCAGCAAATCAGTTATGTCAAAAAGCAGTCTTTAGAGATTTTAACCCAACCCAACTCAAAAACAGAGGGGCGGGTACTACGTCTGTCAATGAGCTAAGAGAAAATGATTTTACGGTAAGATTTTACAAAAATCCATTTTTCTCTCTCGCTCATTGACAGACGTAGTCCTCGGTGATTCAGCACCTTCGGGAAGTCCCAGAGCAGTATCACCAATGAGGGGTGGGAAAATGGAAATCAAATCCAAATCTAGAAGGCCCAACCGGTGCCAACTAGAAGTTTACAATGCTCATCCTTAATGATGAGACTCAACAAAAAAGAAAAATCTTTTTTTTTTTTTTTTTTCAAACAGAAAAAAACCCTCGAGGTAGACCACCGGTCTCCTCAAATTGCGGCCTGCAAAACCTTGCGGCCAAATGAGGCATCCGCCGATGCCGTCACATCAATTTTATAGAATTTTGTAAAGGTATGTACCGACGACCAGGTGGCCGCCTTACATACCTGGACCACTGACGCCTGATGGCGAAAGGCCCAGGAAGTACTGAGCGCTCGAGTGGAGTGCGCCCTAACAGGGAACGGAGGACTCTGACCCTTAATAGAATAAGCCTGTACCACCGTTTGTCTAATCCATTTGGCAATGGTCGCGGCAGATGCAGGCAAACCCTTTCTGGGGCCATCCGTGATCACAAAAAGTGAATCCGTCTTACGGAATGATTCCGTAGCTTTCAGGTATACCCTGATTGCCCGAACCACATCTAAGGAATGCAACGCATGTTCCCGATGATGCTTGGGCTGAGGACACAAGGAAGGTAGTACAATATCTTCATTCAGATGAAAATCTGAAACCACCTTAGGAAGAAAAGATGGCTTAGGATGAAGTACTACCTTATCCCTATGAATCACTAGGTATGGGGACTGGCATGATAATGCAGCCAGTTATGACACCCTGCGAGCAGAAGTGATAGCCACCAAGAAGGCCACCTTCTGGGATAAAGTAAGCAAGGGAATCTCCCTGATGTTTTCAAAGGGAGGTTTCTGTAGAACCGACAAAACCAAATTAAGATCCCAGGGCGGTAAGGGCGCGCGGACTGGTGGAGCCAGGTGCCGCACCCCCTGGATGAAATTCCGCACCAAGGACTTGGTAGCTAAAGGCTTCTGAAAGAAGATTGCTAATGCTGAAACTTGACCCTTGATGGTGCTCAAGGCTAGTTTCTGCTCAACCCCTTTTTGCAAAAAGGCCAATATTCGAGTCACCGAATAGGTACGTGGAGGAAATCCTAAAGATTCGCACCACGCAATATAAGTCTTCCATGTGTGATAATAGACCTTGCTGGAAGTCGCTTTCCTTGCTTTAATAAGGGTAGGAATGACTGAAGCTGACAACCCTCTGTCCTTCAGTACTTGGGTCTCAATGGTCAGGCCATTAAAACCAGCGACTGTAAAGCACGATGGTAAATTGGTCCTTGAGACCACAGACATTCCCTGAGACTAAGTTCCCACGGAACGTCTGCGACTTGCATGTCCAAGTCGGCCAGGCCGGCTTGACGAGGCCAGCCTAGAATTTCTAGGACCACTGGCGCTGACTGGATCTGAACCAGGCGTCCCTAGAGCTATCTGGCCCCGACCATCCGAGAAAGTCTGGTCGTTTTCTGTTCCCACACATTTATCAGATACCTGATTGTTATCAGGAAGGGTGATCTTTTCTGGTTGAACCTCAGGGACCGAAGTCACCCGACTAGAGGCTTCTTGGCCTATCTGGTCAACCAGATCCGATTCCTGTGAGGTATAGGGACTAATCTTAGGAAAAGGTAAAAGGAAAAGATCTATTCAGGGAACGGTAACTACCGCTTCCTGTAGTGCTTAAATGTTGGAAGGGAAGAATCGCACCGGTAGTAGTGGTTGATGCTCGATCTAATGTCCTGAATACCGGTGAAAACGTCCCCCCACCCTGAAACCGGGTGGGGGCGCACCTTCAGGCTGTGTACTCCTTTGCTTCGGGTTTGGCTGGGTTGGTCCTCTGTTTGTCCGACCAGCCCTTCTTAAACCCTCCTGGAGGAGTCTTGCCTTTCCCGCTTGTTCCAGCCGGGCGCCCTTTATGGGCGGTAAAGAAAGGTCCTCGCTTGTTGCGAGGTCCCTTAGCTTTAGCCGCCTGTGGCAAAAAAGTGCTCTTGCCCCCAGTGGCATCCTTAATGATTTCATCTAGGTTGGCCCCAAATAGACGATTCCCCTGAAAGGGGAGATTTGTCAAGGTCTTTTTGGAACCTAGGTCAGCTGACCAGCATTTTAACCACAGCACACGTCTGAGGATGACCGCTGACATAGATGCGTGCCCTAATAGGGGAGTAGTGTCCAAGGCTGCGTCACAGATAAACTGTAGCCCTTGTATAATCTGTTCCATCAAATCAGATGTTTCCTGGGGAATATCTTTTCCCCTAAGATCTTGGCGTACCATTCTCGCCCATTCCGTAAGTGTCTGGGAAACTAGACCAATAACAATTACTGGTCTAAATGCTGACCCTATCAGAGAGAAGATGGTGCGGGACTCTGCTTCCATCTTTCGATCCACCGGATCCTTAAAGGACGAAGTGTCCTCCACTGGGATAACCGTGGCTTTATTCAGCCTGGAAATAGGTGGATCCACCACTGGTGGTAACGTCCATTTCTTAATGATGGATTCCTCAAACGGATAGCGTCTAGCAATACGCTTGGAAATAGTAAAGGTACGTTTAGAATGCTCCCATTCTCCTTTAATCTTATTACCGAAACACTTGGGTACAGGAAAAACCTTCACCGTTTTGATGGGCTTATTAGTACCAAAAGGAATCTCTGTTTCAGTTGCCTCTGCCGGTAAAACCTCAAGTTTTAAGGTTTCCTGCACTGCCACAACTAGTGCGTCCACCAATGCTTCTTCCTGAATTATAGCGGGAGAAGAATCGTCCTCCTCACTGTCTGAGGGAGCTTTACCTGAGATAACAGCCCTTGCAGAGGGACCTGCAACTGCAGTGACCATCTCTGAATCTGAGTCAGAGGTGTCAGCTAGTATAGGGGTAGGCGGGGGTCGCTTCCTTGACCCCCGTCCCTGACAGGCCGCCTCCACCCGAGCCACCATAGACTCCAAAATTGCTGTAAATGACTCTACACTCTGTGCACCGGCGGGTCCCGTGGCCCCCTCAAGGGAAACAGGTGGGGTAATATGTGTGGCAGGGTCCATGATAATTCCAGTCACTTCCTGGATAATATAATTCAAAAATAAAAAACTTTTTTTTTTTTTTTTTCAGACCCCCAGCGCCACAAAAAAGCCCCTTAGTGTTACCTGCTAGGGATCCCTATCGATCGAGAGAGAGAGAGAGATAGACCCCCAGGCTCACCACTTGATGCTCAGAGTTTAACTGCAACAGGTTACAGCGCTGTCTTGACAAACAGGAAGTCTTTTGGCTGGCTGCCCAGGAAGAAAGGAGGCGGCTCCGCCCCTCTGCACGCCTTCCGGCGCCTCCCCTAGCTCCACGAGGTGTTTGGATCACCTCAAACATGGCCGCCCCCATGCTGGAGACACGAGGCTACGCCAAGATGGCGGCTCGTGCGATCCAGCAAAAAAAAATGGCGGCGGCCTGTACTGAATAGCGGTGTGTTGCAGGGCACACAACACTCTCTCTGCATGGGGATTTGGCGTGGTTGGCGGTACCGGCCCTGGCGGACCGCATGGCCGTTCGGGAGGCCTGCTTATAGCTGGAGATCTGATTTAGGAAGGCAGTCTACATGTCCGTGGCTTCTGACTGGTAGGTAGCTTATTCTTATCATAGTAAGATTCCCAGAATGCCACTGATTACAATCTTTTTAACATGTATACAATTAGATTGTTAGCTCCCAAACCAAGCCTCCTGGCTTTTTGCACATAAAATCACACTCAAAGTAGGAGGATCTGTGTCATGTTATAGGATAGAGAGGGACTCTATCTTACCATACAGAGAGGGGCCCGCGTTCACCACAAGACCCGTCAGGGGAAAAGGGGGAACATACTACTCACCATACCGGAACCAGGCGGGCACCAACTCCTGACAGTACCCCTCTCCACCGGGGCGGGAGGGCTGTCGACCGATATGGACGCCGTGACTCATGGTCTTTGGCGTTTCAGCGAGACGTTTAACTCGCGGGGTCAGTCCCTTAATGGGACTTTGTCGCGGCCGACCCAGCGCGGAGCTATGGCCTGCACGCGCTCGTAGGCTGAACTGGGGTGACCACCGGATCTCAACATCCTAGCCCGTCGCCCAGTTCAGCTTTCTTGCTTGAAGATCTCACAGGAACACTGGAGAAAAAAAGCTGTCTAAAAAATCTTTTAAGAAAAAAATCTTGCCAGGACCGAAGATCCCAGCAAGGTATCTAGGTCCTTACTCCTAACTAGACAGAAAATAACTGATTTGCTGAGGCAGGGAGAGAGAGGATATACCCTCTGGGACTGCCCCTGGGGTGTGGCCAGAGCTTTTTAATTTCCTGTCTAGTCCTGCTCCTGTGGAGGCAACATAACCCGAAGGTGCTGAATCACAGAGGACTACGTCTGTCAATGAGCGAGAGAGAAAATACTACTTTAACCAATAGAATACGTTGTATACAATATATACAGTTCACACCCCATACAGCAGTCACATATACAGCCCTTCCCACCCCACTCCAGGATCCATATATACATTTCACAGCCATATAAAAATTACTCAGCCCCGAACGGAACCATATATACCATTCTTATCCTCTGCAGCAGACATATATACTGTCCTCAGCTCCGTAGGCAGCCTTATATAGCGTTCTCAGCCATAAACCTCCCCCCCCCCCCCCAACTACCACACCAGCCATAATTGATATAGCCCCCACTAGCACAGCAGCCATTTATGGTGTTCTCAGTCACCACGCCAGCCATAATTGATATACCCCCCCCCCCCGCCTCCACAATTGATATACCCCCCACTAACTACCACAGCAGTCATATATAGCGTTCTCAACCACCACACCAGCCATAATTGATCCCCCCCCCCACCACACCAGCCATAATTAATATCCCCCCCCCCCTTTTACTGAAGCCAAATATAGTGTTCTCAGTATAAACTAGCCATAAATTATTTACCCCACCCCAGAAGCCATATATACAATTCTATTACCTGCAAAAAACACAGCAGTCATATACTGTATACATTTTTCTTCCCTGCTCTGCAGCTCAGCCACCAATATACAGTTCACTTCTCAGTCCCCACCGCAGCCATTGGTTACTGGGTGAGTTAAAGTGACACTAAACACATTTTCTTACATCAGTAATTCTGAAATACCAAGTATACTATGGCTTTGTTTATTTTTTATGTCTCCTACTGCAGTTTCCAGACATCTTTTTTTGTCTTGTGCACGTTCCCTATCCTCTGTGATGAACCTCACTGCTACTAGTGTCAAGTGAGCAGTGCCATTATTTCTGGTCTGCATGTTCCACCCTAAGCATGCTAAAATTCCCATAGAACTGAATAAGTCTCCACTTTTAAGTGTAGTCCATCTTGGGGGTAAGCAAGAGGGGGGGGGCTATGTTCTCATTCACAAAAGGGAAGGGGGGGGGGGCATGGAGAACAAGCCTAGCCACTCTAGAACATGAATAGAAAAAAGCTTGCATTATAGAGGCAAAACAAAATGGAAGGAAGAGATAGGAGGTATATTGTACTTATATTTAACCATATTGCATTTATTTAAAAAAAAAAGAGAAAAAAAAGCAAGTTTAGTGTCACTTTAAAATAAAAAACCCCTACCTCCACATAACATAGTAAGGAGGTGTTCTGTAGTTCACAGACGTAACCTGAGCAGGAAGATAAGGCTTCATGTACACTGGCAGCTCTTAAACTTGAGTTTAGGAGCTATTGGCGTTTATTTTTTGCCAAAGTTCCTAAACTCAAAGCCTATCGGTCAATGTACACAACACTCTGCTTTTAGCAGAGTTTAGAAGCTGGCACGTTTAGATGAGGATAAACCTTTCTCTTCTGAATGCGGAAGAATTACCTTCAGGATAGGAACGTTTTGACCGGCGGCCACAGGAAAATGTGGCAAAAATGCGTTTTGCATTTATTTTCACGTTTTGCTTTTTTCCCCGTTGCCACAGTCAGGGTAGGCTAATGTACATATAGCCGAAAGCCTCGTACACACGCAACGATTATCGGCCGACCGATCGTCTGTCTTTGTCCAAGTTGTGTTTTGCTGGTTGGAATGTGCCTAGACTGGACACGAATTTTCTCAGCCAACAAAATTCTACTTCAGAAGTGATGTCATGTGTTGGTTTGTTTTCTTTGTGTTTTTTATTCTCTGAGCATGCCCAGACTTGCTCATCAGATTTTTCTCTGTCGAAATCTGTACTGACTGCACGAAAATCGGCCATTATGTTGACGGCCAACAAAAATTTTATAGTCTGCACACCAGATTTTTTTCGGCCGAAAAGTCGGAGTTGGTTGTCGGAAGCATCATACTAACAAGCCGAAAATCGGCAGATCGGACGTTGGACGAAAATTCCCTGCCAATTTTCGACGCGTGTGTACGGGGCTTAAGACTGCTCCAGGTAATAATGCAGGGTGCACAGAAGAGCACTGGATTTGTGGCAGTATCAAGATTTATTTATTTATTTATTCTTTGATGCAACAAAATATCTCCAATTGTATTTTTAACAAACCAATAAAAAGCAAAGAAAAGGTGTTTAGCCTAAGTTCTCACTGATGGGGTGTGGAAGTCGCAGGGATTTCTAATGATTTTCCATACCGCATTACAATCGCATTCCATTCATGCAAACCGCTGAGAATGTCAATATTAAGATAACACCCCAAAATACAGTTCTCAAATAGCAGTGTGGTTGGCTAAAGTGGACCGCATGAGTGGGTGCGGTGCAATTTGTGCCATACAAAATGAATGAACTAAAATCGCACTGCAAAGAAATGCATGTGATTTGAATAGGAATGCTGTGCGATTCCTGTCCAAATCACATGCGGCTCTCCGCACCACATCAGTATGAACCTAGGCTCAGTGTTCGGGTTTACACACACTTTAAAACAGAGATTACCTCTGAAAAGGTTGCTAACATTATTTATACACATAACATTTAGCAGAAAGTGCAGAAAACTGAAAAACAAAACATATGAAAAAGCTTTTTAGAATTCCTGAAATTACTACACTGCACAATCTTCACAAAATGACAGCACAAAACTAAATACAAGAATTGGATAGGGGGCAATAATGGGAAGCAAAATGCAATTTTGCTTAGTATTGTTCGATCAGTAAGGAGGCGTTACTGATTGATTGGTAAAGGTTAATGCACTGTACATGTAGTCAATGTTCTTTTCATTGTCGTACTGCACAAACCTGACTCGTTGGGACGATGTTCAATCTTTTCATAACTGTGTTATCAGAGCAGAACATTACATAGACAGATGGCTCCCCCCTATGGCAAGTTTTGGAATTGCTGATAAAATCAATATTATATAAGGTACACTATTTCAAAGGCTGACGCAAACTAGAGTTTTAGAGCTGTTAGAACAATGAAAGATGAACTCTGATGGATATGACATGGTGTACTCTGCACTTATCCTGGTCATACACTTTATACTCGGATTACAATATCTTTAGGCTTTACCATGCAATATGAGGGCCTACCTAAACAATCAACCTGCATCAAATCGGGCTCTGTCTGATTTTTATCAAATCAGACAAGCCCTTGAATTATTTAATTTTTAAAGATCTTAAGACTTCCCAATCAGACTGTAAGGTGCATTGTGGCCTAAACCTTATTAACCACCTCCTTTTTTTAGCTAGAAAATTATTTAGAACCCCCAAACATATAGATCTTTTTTTAGCAGAGAACCAATAGAATAAAATGGTGTGTTGCAATTTTTTATGTCACACAGTATTTGCGCAGCGGTTTTTTAAACGCAATTTTTTGGAAAAAAACCCATTCATTATAAAAAAACAAAAATAAAAAGTTAGCCCAATTTTTTTATATAACGTGAAAGATGATCTTACACCGAGTAAATTGATATCCAACATGTCACGCATTAAAATTTTGTCTGCCAGTGGAATGGCGGCAAACTATGGTGCATAAAATTCTCCATAGGCGACGTTTTAAACGCCTTTACAGGTTACCAGTTTAGAGTGGCATATGTATGCGGGAGTAACGTATGCATTCGCATTTGCACATAAGCACGGAGGGACGGGGCCACTTTTAAATTTTCATTTTTTTTTTTGTTTTATACAAAATATATTTTTAATTTTTTTTGTACAAACTTTATTGCCATCACAAGGGATGAACAACATCCCTTGTGACAGCATGGGCCGTGACAGGTCCTCTTTATGGAGAGA
Organism: Pelophylax lessonae; assembly: GCF_965119305.1. Classification (NCBI taxonomy): domain Eukaryota; kingdom Metazoa; phylum Chordata; class Amphibia; order Anura; family Ranidae; genus Pelophylax; species Pelophylax lessonae. The sequence continues at coordinate 450,083,977 of NC_138772.1, forward strand.
TTTGGGGTCTATTAGACCCCAAAGCTCTCCCCCGGCCCCCATGCAGCAAATCAGACCAAGATTGGTCTAATCAGCTGCTTTCCTGGCGGCTAGTGGCCAGGTAAACAAAGGGGCGGAACCAGAAGTGATGAAGACTTGTCGCACCTGGTTTCCAGGGTTACAGAGAGAGGGGAAAGACGTCAGTTCCTCTCTCTCTGTACAGGGCAGCCATCGCCACCATCTGCATCGCTCCCGGCGTCCGCAACGGGACCAGAGAGCCCGGAAGGAGAGACGGCGGTGGCAGGAGGGGGGGTGGGAATCAATTCTGCATTGTAGAGAATGAAAACAGTGGTACCAGGATGATGCCTGTAGGTGCCGGCATCATCCCAGTATAACCACTGAAACCCAAGGACGTGGTTAAAAAATTCTCAATGTGCACCAAGAAGCTTTTACAAGTAACCCCTGTATCACCAAAGACCTAATCTACAATTATCTAGTCAATAACACATAGTAGCACAATATATGTGAAATAAAGCAATCAATATGCAACTGAAGTGCAGACTTTCAGCTCTAATTCCAGTGTTTACCAAAAACATTGTAAGAGCCTTTTAGGAAATACAACCATTTTTATACAGTCCCTCAATTTTTAGGATATCAAATGTGATTGGACAAAATAAAAATCACAAAGATATTTAAAAAGTTTAACATTTAACATTTTGTTAAAATCCTCTGCAGACATCACTCCTTAGTGAAGCTTTGCCAGGTCTTATTCAGTCACCGCTGGTTTATTGGTCCTCACTGTGAGGCACTGGCTGGCATGGTGAGGGGCTCCAGAATTTGTATCCAACATGGAGAAAACACATTTTTTCATATTAAAGGGACACTAAACTCTGATTTAAAAAAAAAAACTCCCCATCCATCCTTGTCTCCATTGTTTTATTTTGTTGAGAAATCACTGAAAAAGTGAAAAACACTTCCTAGCATTTCTGCCTGTGGCCATCCTGTGTGCCTGTTTCTGGAGCCTTCACAGTTTTGGGTAAGATCTCCAGTCCTAGATCCATGTCTAAAGGCCGTACACACGAGTCGAAATTCGGCCGGGAATTTTTGTCCGACGATCGATCTGCCGATTTTCGGCTTGTTAGCATGGTGCTCTCGACAACCGACTCCGACTTTTCGGCTAAAAAAATTGTGGTGTGCAGGCTATAAAATTTTTGTCCACCGTCAAAACACGGCCAATTTTCGTGCAGTCAGTACAGATTTCGACAGGGAAAAATCTTATGAGCAAGACTAGGCATGCTCAGAGATGAAAGAACACAAAGAAAGCAATCCAACACATGACATCACTTCTAAAGTAGAATTCTGTCGGACGACAAAATTCGTGTGCAGTCTAGGCACATTCCAACCAACAGACACCACTCTGGACAAAAGACGAACGACCGGTCGGGGGAAATTTGTTGCGTGTGTACAAGGCTTAAAGCTGGATACACACTATACAAATTTTCTTTAGATTTTTTCCTTTAGACTTACCAAACCATATAATATGAGGTCACACCTAAACACTTTCAATTTGTATGCAATCAGACAGGCCCTTGCACTACATAGTTAAAGGTAAATCTAATGGAAATCTACCAACAAAAGTTGTATAGTGTGTATCCAGCTTTACCTATAAGTCAGACCTAACCAGTTACCCTTGGTTTACACCTAGTGAGTCTTGTGAAAACGCACTTCAGTCCATTTAACATGGTTTCCTATGGTATTTCTCCCTGTCTCATGCATGGTTACTACAGCCACTACCAAGTGATCCTGTACCCTTTACACCATCGTCAGCCAGCTGACAGCATTTTAAATTGGGTGGAGGTCAGGTGACTGCTTTGGTCACCAAAGAATATTGCACTTCCATGACTCAAAGCCACTCAGCATTATGTTTCAGGTCACTATTTGAATTGTGCAGCTCTGCCCTATAAGTTTTGGTACATTTGGCTGAATGTGAGCAGATTTTATAGCCCCATACACTTCAGATTTCATTTTGCTGCTTCTGTCAGCAGTCATGTCAAACAATAGGAGCCTAATACCAGTGGCAGCAAAACATGCCTCCACCATGTTTTACAGACAATATGCTTCGGACCCCACAGGGCTCGTATTCTGCTCCTCTGACAAATGATCCACATTCAGGTTGCTTTTCAGAGGTGTTTGACAGGCGGTGAAAGAGGTGATATGTCCAACTTTCACTGTCTGTTTTAACCCCCTAAATGACACCCTATTGGCTGCGTGGCCCCATTCACCTAAATGGGTTGTGTTTGGTGGGTGGTAGTGCCCAAAAACAACAGTGGATATAATTCCTCCCGAGGCAAATCATTGCGACATGAGTACACCACCAGCTGCTGCCTTTGCAGCTAAAGGGGAAGCTCCCTACCATTGGTGTGAATAAACCCTTAATTTTCTGCTGTCTCTTTTGCATTTTGGGCCTCATAGCTAACACTCTTGGAATTTTCCCATTTCCTTCAACTATTTTCAGAAGCCTTACATTTTTTTAATTAAAAAAAAAAAAACACAAACCACACACATACACCTCACATCCCCATAACCCTAAACCCACAGTCCTTTCACGGCAAGCCAAATCACCCTCTTACAACCTGTGGTCCAATTTCCTCTAACAGGAAAAATAACTCATTACATTTAGAAACACGTTCACCCCGTTTGACACATGAAACATTTTGTTTCCTTTGGAACATTGTTGTGTCATATCCAAGCCATTTTCAGCTTTGGTTTCTTCTGTGTACAATTCAGGAGAGGTGGATACATAGTAGAATCCACTCTTCCCTCTACCAGCAAAATATTTCATATGCTACACAACCCCAAACTATAACAGGTCCACCTCCATGCCCAACTCGTCAATTTTTTATTTTTTTTTTCATGGGTCAACTCAGGGCGCCCTCTGATGAAGTCTGTGACGATACGCGTAAGGGCGTGACCACGCGGCTCTGTTAAGCATCTACGGACTGTCACTATCATCTGTCGCTTCGCTCCACTACGGGTCGGTGATCGGGTGAGGGATGTGTGATGCAGGTCCTGCTTGCCCAACAGCTTGTTTTATGCTTTTGATTATTATATTTGTGTAAGTGTAATGTGTGAAGGGGGGTTTATAGGGGAATAAAGTTATCATGATACACTATGAGCGGCTCCCTCCCCTCTTTACATGTTTTACATGCCCTATGATCGGAACTCTTTCTGGATTCTTGGGTGGAAAGTGTTAAGAATCCTGGTGGTCTCCCTCTATTTTGATTGGATTGAAGAGGAATGGTGTGGAGCGTGTTGCTAATTCCAGGACAGCATATCCAAACTGCCTGAGATTATCCAGTTTGGGGTGGTCAGTGAGGTCCCATTAACATCTGATGGAAATGATATGCCTTTAACCAATTGATTGCTGGTAAATGCGGGACCATTGGGAGAGGCTGCATGTGGTGTGGTGAAGGACTATTAAATACAGTCTATAGGAATTTCCTCACATGGTGCACTTCAGAATCATCTCACATTCAATGGACTGAATATATGGAGCATTGTGTTTTTTTATATATAATTTTTTTTATATATATTTTCTTTTCTTATTTATTTAGTCCCATTTACTGCATTTATTTACATTTTGATTTGAGGCCTTTAAACCATTTATAGGTCATAGTAATGTTGATCATTATTTGTGATTGATCAGCACCGCCAGGTGCTTTGGGTCATTTGATCTAATACACCCTCTTGTTTAGATTATGTACAATAATGCTTTATCAGATTATATCCCAAATGTTGTGGCTAGCAGGCATTTCTTTTGATTTTTTCCATGGACTTTTATGAAGCTGTGGCTGGTACAAAGGGCACCCATTATGTTAAAGGGACCCTGTTGCTAGACCTTTCATTTGAACAGCATTCTTCCCATAAGATCGTATGTGAATGTAACATATTTAAACATGATCTTTACCTATAAAAGCCTCCCTTGTGTAGACATCCAAAAAGCCTCAAGACTGCCATTGGGCGCCACCACCTTGGATATGGTGTTATTAGCCCCAAAGCAAACTCTACTCTTATCCTTCACACACTACTATTCTCCTTCATTCCTCCCCCGGATGTTACATAAAAAGTTTATGCAGGAAATGGGAGGGTGGAATAGCTAGAGTATCACATCTCAAAAATCCTGTATTGTTAACATGTTAATATTAAAATAAGACAGTGCTATAGCAGCAATATAATCAGTGGAATGCAGGAATAGACACACTTTATTCTAGTTCTGTGGGCTCTGGTGCTTTCCAGCCATTGAAAAAAGAACTGTCACAGCTCTGTTCAGCAGGAAAAAGGATGCATTGAATCAGCTTTCCTTTAAAGTGGGTGTAAACCCTTACATATACTCAGTGAAGTGACTGGCCTCAGGTGATACACAGACATGAAACAAATCCTCTTATATAGGTTGTACCTGTTTATCTGCAGCACTCTCTTTTTTACATCCAATTTAAACAGCTGTCTGGGCTTTTTAGAAACCAGGGGGCAGGGAGCTAAAATTACACTCTGCAAAGTTCAATGAATGTTGATTGGAGGGGAGGGACACTCTTCTCCCCCCACCACCACCTTTTACACAGGAACAGCGAAGAGGCTGTCAGTCACAGGGTGTGTGTAATATAACAACTGCCTTAGCACTGTATTCTCATGAAACCCTTTATCAACCTTTTTACCTCAAAGGAACCCTTGAAATAATTTAAAAAAGTCTCAGAGTACCCCTACTAAATTTTATCTACAGGTCATGGTACATTGGTAAGATTACCAAGTCATGGATATAATCTTAACCACGGTAATAAAGATGGCATAGCAAGAATATGTGACACGAAACTGGATCATTTATAAAACCTCCGGCTTTATATGCCATTATAAAATTTTCAGTAACAATCACAAAATTAGAATGAAAAATATCCAGAAAAGGAACAGACACAAACACTGGTCATCCGTAGAGAAATGTCTTGGTATATGGGTGTTCAGTGAAGGGTCCCCATACAGTGGGGTGGTAGGAGGGATAATAACACCTTTACATTTACGTGAGATGAAGAGTGCCTCTTATGCTGACCATACACTGATCGAAATTTGGGCAGTTCAGCAGGGACCAGACAAAATTCAATGAGAGCGTTGTCTTTTATGCTTGACAGAAGTTAAAAGTTTGATTGACACCTGTTGAAGGAACATGTTGGAAATGTTTCAGCCACATAAACTGGTTGACGTATTTTGACAGTGTTGGGTGCCACTGTCAGAATACAATGTTCCCGAGGGGGATTCCTCCATTCACCTCATTTGTGTGGATGGATGAATCGTTTTTTTGTACAACTAGCCAAATGTGTCAAATACAGAACTACAGTAGTGGTGCATTGTAGATAGCGCTAAATTCAAATGGAAGCTGATTCTATGTATAGCTTCGTTCATGTGGGGCAATCACATGTGCACCCCGAGCAGGGCCAGGTTTAAACCAGCATGAGGATGCATAGGTGTTGCATGCACCCCAATGCCGGAAGTCCCATTGTTGTCTACACACCCAAGAGGATTTCAGGGACACACACCCACGCACACACGATGCCTTATTGGCACACAGCAGCTGTGTCTGTGCAGCAGCTCCGTCTCAACAGTCATGAATAGGACTGAACACCTGTGCCTGTGAACAAGGCCCTGCCCAAGGCATGGATGCAATCCCCCATGTGAACGAGGACCATCAGTTGCTCCTTCAACGGCTTTTACATTTTATTACATAACTCTATAAATTGGCATTTTTATAATAGAGGTTTGATATTGCTTTAATTAGAAATTCTGGTAAATTCGACCAGGAATGACTAAAATGTATAAAACAACAGCATAAACATTCATACTATGTAATGACATGTGAAGAAAGATGGTTATAAAGCAGACATTTCAGAAATCTATTTTCTCTTACAAATTCATGATACCACCACTGAAGAGGGGGGTTTCAGTCAAGTAGATATAGGGTTAAAAAATAGAAAGATCATAAAGCAGTTCGTACCTCTGATTGTACATGCCCCGATAATTGTAGTTGGTACGATGGTTTGGAAGTGGTTTAGGATCTAAAGGCCGATAAATGGCAGGCTCACCTCTCTTCATGGCCAGACCATTCAGCTCAACTGTTGGAGTTATGCTGCCTGAAAAGACAAGATATTTGGTGTCAAATAAAGGTAGGTGTAATTTAACTGTAATGCAAATATTTACTACAGTCAACTAGCTGGAGGTTTCCAAACCTAATAATTACTCAAAGGAGAGTTCATTCAAAATTCATTCAAAAATTATAAGTATCTTTATAGTTTGGGTGGTTACATTACCTACCTTGTCTACTTAAAGTATAACTACAGGCAAAACTTCTTTTTTTTTTGTTTTGGATAGAGTGGAGGTGGATTAGAACTAGGGATGCACCGAAATGAAAATTTTGGGCCGAAACCGAAAATGCAGGATGCCCTTGACCAAAAACCGAAACCGAAAATGACTTTTTCCCCAAAATAATTTTAATTAGATAGAAGAGGGGCATACACCAAAAACAGGCAGCGACGTACACCTGCCGCTGCCACCCTGTCACAGTATATGTACTGTGACGGGTTGGCAAGTGGTTAATTTAATTACCAATGGTATTTGTATTATGCAGCATGAGGGGGTTAATGTATTGTCACTGCTGGTCACTGATGCATTAGTGACCAACCAGTGGCAGTTAATTAACCCCTTTGTGCTGCATTAGTGCAACCAGTATCAGCGTTAATTAACACTGGTTGCACTGATACTGGTTGCACTGATACTGGTTGCACTAATGCAGCACAAAGGGGTTCATTAACTGTCACTGGTCGGTCACTAATGCATCAGTGACCAGCAGTGACAATACATTAACCCTATCATGCTGCATATTACTAATACCAAGCTCGCCTGAGACCCCCTCCACCCCCCCCCCCCCCCCCCGCCGCCTCAGCGTCCCTCTCCTACTCACTCAGCTCCTCCGGTGTCCTGACTCCTTCATTCAAAAGACGTGCCTCTGGCCGGCGGCCCGCCTCCCGGTGATGTCACTACTACTACTACGATCTGTGCATGAATGAAGTGACACACCTTCAAGCGGCCGCTAATAACTGTAACTATGCGAGCCTTCACTTCCCTTCCCTGTTAGCAGACGATGTTCATGCATGAATTGACACACCGGGCGGGAGGAACGGCCGCTAATAACTATAACTATGTGAGCGTTTCACTTCCCTGTCAGATGAGATACATGCCTGACAGGGAAGTGAAGCTCTCACATAGTTATAGTTATTAGCGGCCGCTCCCCCGCCCGGTGTGTCACTTCAGTTCATTCATGCAGATCGTCCGCTGACAGGGAAGTGAAGGCTCACATAGTTACAGTTATTAGCGGCCGCTCCCCCCCGCCCTCCCGCCCGGAGTGTCAGTTCATTCATGCAGATCCAGTAGTAGGGACATCAATGAAAGGCGGGCGGCCGGCCAGAGGCGCGTCTTTTCAAACCTGCCCTGCGCCCTCCTCCTTATTCGGCGGCCATTAATTTCGGCATTTTTAACCCATTTTCGGCGCATCCCTAATTAGAACGCTTATCAGTTTTTATTGCTGTCTGTGCCCCCATTAGGGAGACTCACCATCTCTATTTGTCCTGTTTACCATTATCATTGAAAGTGAAAGTAAATAGTCCCACATTTTGGCTTGTCCCCAGAAAAGTAATAGAGGGGACATTTTCCAATGGGGAAACTAGTTCTAATGACTTGGGGGTTCCCAAAAAAATGCCTTTATTTGGCAGGGATTTCCTCTCACTGAAGGGAAATCTCTGCAATGGGACAAAAAAAAAAAAATCTGACAAGGGTTATAACCCTCCGTCCCTTACTCTATCCAAAATGGAAAAAAACATTTACCTATAGTTCTACTTTAAAGTGGAACTCCTACCTAAAATGTTTTTTCTTCTAGTTTTGAATATTGAATAGAGAAAGCTCAGAACCTCTATTTAGTTTCTAGTACTGTCTAAGGGGTTGCTTTACTAAAACTTGAGCGTGCAAACTCTGGTATAGCTCTGCACAGAAACCAATCAGCTTCCAGGTTTTTGGCGAGGCTTAAATGGGTTGTTAAGTCAGAAGGTTTTTTTTTTTTATCCTAATGCATTTATGCATTAAGATAAAAAGCCTTCTGTGTGCAGCAGCCCCCCTAGAAATTCCCTTAGCACCCTCTCCATCTAGCGATGTCCACGAGTGCTTCAGCTGTCCAGGACTCTCTCTTCTGATTGGTTGAGATGCAGCAGTGGCACCATTGGTTCCTGCTGCTGTCAATCAAACTCAGTTAGTCAAGCAGGAGAGAGAGAGGGCCAGGGCCGAACTGCAGCTCCGTGTCTGGATGGATACCCGGAGCTGCAGCAAGCTGAAGTTAGTAGCCGATTGGCTACCATTTACAGCTGCATCACATTTTCCACTCTCTAGTTTTAGTAAATCAACCCCTTAATTCCCATCAAGGAGATTTACCCTTTTGTCTTTTTGTACTAGTGAACATTATAGCCTGAAGAGAAATGAGAAATGCAAAAGCTTGCGGCTGTCACATTAACAAGGGTAAAAGAAACATGATCCCATGGGTACACTTGTTTGGTCAAAGGAAGGAATTCTTCGGATTTCCTCTTGTATCTTCTCTGGGAACAGGGAGCAGGGAAATATCCCTGATGAGGTAATACAGTAAACCCCCGCTCCATCGCGGTTCAGTTTTTGCGGTCCCGGTATATTGCGGGTTTTTTTGTAATGTTATTTTACTATATAAATCATTAAAAATGAAATATTTTTGTGTTTTCCATAGCTCTTGCTATGTCTCTTAGTATCTTTTATGTGTTTAAATGAGTTTCTATTGTTTTAAAAGTGTGTTTAAAGACGGCTGGGTCCGGAACGTAACCCCCCCCAATGGAGGGGGGTTTACTGTACACAGAACTAAGACCTCCCAGAGGTTCTAAACCTTCTCAACTAACATAATTGAAAATGCAACAATCTCCAGAGATACACTTTCAAATGATTCCAGAAAAGAGCCTTTCTTGGCTCCCCATATCACCCAATGCCTGCTTTTCTGTATAAAAACATGGAAAGAACAAAGAGGCCCATGTGACCGTGTTGCTCTTATCAAAGCCATACAAAATATATAAAAGCTGTAGAGGCAAGTGATATCAATAGCGGGAGGCCCCTGCTTTGGGATCTATGGAGCATTCATACTGGATTTTCTATGAAAGTGGAACACCTGTATGCCTGTTACTTCTGAGGGATCAGCAGTGTAGTCTCTGAATTAGGGAACCCAAAGCTGTTGCAGTGCCTATCACTTTGTTAGGTTGCAAGACAGTACTGAGCAGGTTGGACTCCCATGTAAAACTTCCTTCAGTCAGCTTAGGGCTGCCTTTCCTGAATGTTTTTTTATTTAGCTTTAGTTCTTACCTTTTATTCATTACCATGTGAGTTACTCCCATGCAGAAAGCAAGCAGCACATTGTGAAAAAACCCATCTGTACCAGCTGCAGCATTTGGACAGCACAGAGAATTCAGTAATACCACCATTCAGAAACAAATGAAGGGACTCAACAATCCTGCTCACATTAACTTACCATTTAGTTTATCTAGGTTTTTAAGAGTACCTAAAGTACTTTTAAAGTGTTACTACCCAGGACCCTGCATTCACTATATCTGGTCTCCTGCAGTACACAGAACATGGAAATGCAATTATTTTAGTAAATATAAACTGCTAAATACCCTTTCTCATCAGCAATATATAGCAGTCTGGTGACTTCTATCAAGTGTCTGGCCGAGCACTGGTTAAAGCTTGTAGGGGGGAGTTTTCATTCTCCCTTGACTGTCCTATGAGGCCGCATGACCCCTGGCTTTCTGTCTAGACAGTTCTGATTGGCCCTGTGCTAATCACATGCACCATCTCGCAAAAAAAAAAAAAAACTCTCTAGCAATACACACCAAACAGAGCATGTGCAGTGCCTCCTAGGGCTCTGTTCTATCAGGAGTATACTAAGCATGCTTTACTGCTCATATGGGACTTTACTTTAACTGTTGTGGTTTTAGTAACTCTTCAAGTTCAGGTACACAAATGGTATGAAATCCATCTGAATACCAAATTAAAATGATGCTGCGCTTCAACCAAAAGTTAAAGTTAGACCTTTGCATTAAGGTTGACTGCAATCCCAATGGATGTAAATCATAAAAATATCATGTCCAACCAGTGGTAAATAAATACATGCGGTGATCAATTAAAATAAACTTGGAATTGAAATAAAAATATATAAAAACTGTGTAGTCTATAATAACTGTAAAAAAATATCCCAGTCACCAGTCTTCTTCTCTACTGTATTCAAAAATGCTCAATCCTTCTCCCTTTGTGGGTGTTCCAATATAACAAATCCGGGTATCACCACAAACGTGCTCCCCCCTTCAGTTTAACTCTCAACTTCAGCAATGCGACCTTGCAATTAAGCTTGGTCAGAATACACCTTTTAGCCTCTTCTGGGCTTGAAAAGAAGTTGCCAATAAGCTGTCAATGATTGCTCTCCAATTGTTGATATCCAGGTACTCCTCTGCTGCCACTTCCAGCAAAGTCTCCTCTCTACTTCCAGCAATGTCTGATTGCTCTTTTCACGTCACCCCACTCCGCTCGTTGATATCCAGGTACTCCTCTGCTGCTACTTCCACCCAAAGTAAAGAGGAGACTTTGCTGGAAGTAGCAGCAGAGGAGTACCTGGATATCAACAAGTGGAGTGGGGTGACGTGAAAAGAGCAATCATTGACAGCTTATTGGCAACTTCTGCTCAATCCCAGAAGAGGCTAAAAGGTGTATTCCGACCAAGCTTAATTGCAAGGTCGCATTGCTGAAGGTGAGAGGGTTTAACTGAAGGGGGAGCACATTTGTGGCGATACACGGATTTGGTATATTGGAACACAAAGTGAGAAGGATTGAGCATTTACGATTAAAGATGATGACTGCTGACTGGGATATTTTTCACAGTTATAAAGAACTACACTGTTTTGGACTAATTTTTATTTCTATTCTAATTTTATTTTAATTGATCACCGCATGGATTTATTTAGCACTGGTTAAGCATGATGTTTTTATGAAATTTTATCAATTGAGATTGCAGTAGGGATGCACCGAAATTAATATTCTGGACCGAAAAAAAAAAAAAAACGAAAATTCAGGATGCTCTTGGCCGAAAACCGAAACCTAAAATTACTTTTTTCCCCCAAATGATTTTAAAATAGATAGAACAGGGGCATGCGCCAGAAACAGGCAGCCCCATACACCTGTAGCTGCCACCCTGTCGCAGTATATGTACTGTGACGGGTTGGCAAGTGGTAATTTAATTGCCAATGGTATTTGCATTAAGCAGCATGAGGGGGGTTAATGTATTGCCACTGGTCACTGATGCATTAGTGACCGACCGACTGGCAGTTATTTAACCCCTTTGTGCTGTATTAGAGGCACCAGTGTCAATGTTAATTAACACTGGTTGCACTGACACTGATACTAATTGCACTAATGCAGCACAAAGGGGTTAATTAACTGCCACTGGTCGGTCACTAATGCATCAGTGACCAGTGGCAATACATTAACCCCCTCATGCTGCATAATACAAATACCACTGGAAATTAACCCCCCATGGGATTAACAATGTGCTAGTTTCCTACCGCACTCCGGCTCCCCAATGTCACCCTCTTGGGTCCTGCTTTCAAAATCCCGCCTCTGGCCGGCGGCCCGCCTCTCAGTTATGTCACTACTACGTGACTATACTGTATATATGAACTAACATACCGGGCGGCCGCTAACAGCTGTAACGAAGTGAGCCCTTTACTTCCCTGTCAAGCGGGTCTCTCACTTAGTTACAGCTAATAGCGGCCACTCGTCCGCCCATTGTGTTAGTTCTTATACACTTCACCTGCGCCCCCCCCTTCCTAGCGGCGGACATTAATTTTCTGCATCTTTGACCCGTTTTCGGCCAAAATGGGATAGGCCCATTTTCGGCCGAAAATTTCGGTTGCCAAAATTTCAGTGCAACACTAGATTGCAGACAACCTTAATGTAAAGGTCTAACTTTAATTACACTTTTATTTTTATTATTTGTTTATCTTTCAGTTTTTGTTGAAGAGCAGCATAATTGTCGTTTAGTGTTTGCATAGCACTTCTATATGAGATGGTGATTAGAGCCTGCAGTTTTATATCCTTAACTATTCATAGTAGCTTGCAGGACCCTTTATTTCTATGAAATCCATCTGAACTGCCACATACTAGCAGAAAACATATCTGGCTTGTAATGGGAGAGCAGCGCAAATAAAACTATTAATATTCTATATCTAAAAAGTAAATAAATATTTCATAATAAGCAGGATATGTGCCACTGTGATGAGGATGTGCATCTAAGCCAAAGCTTGCAAGTGCCGATATGAATCCAGCTCGTCCACCAGAGACATCAGCAGCCACTCACCTAATAGTTTTGAACAAACGGTCTGAATAAACCTTCCCATATAATGGGGAACAACAGTAGTCCACAGATCAATCGATGGTATGGAAGATAATCTCTTCCAAGTGTTTCACGTGTAAGTGCTTTTCCTTTTTTAACTAAATAGAGAGATATACAGAGAGCACTAGATTTTGTTTTATTTCATTCACATATTCCGTGGATAGATTATCTTCCATACCATCGGTTGATCTGTGGACCACAATTGCTCAGAAGTAATGAAACTGGTAGGTCAGAGGGGAGATTAGCAATCACAGCCCCTGAATTTTTTTTATCTCAGGAAATGATTAATCAGGTACGCACACCGTAAGAGGCACAATTGAGCTTTAACATAAAAATCTTGCCCATGGGTGGCATGTACACCTGGCCGTTGAAGTGAATGATGGTACACACTTGTATTTTGGTAGCGCTGATGCTTTCTTGCATTGGTGTTTACATGCATACGTTCATGAGACATTGTCAAATGTGGAACTTCTATGGCCAGCTGTATGTGCCACCTGCATCTCTCCGGGTGCATAACATTACTGGAAATTTTTATGTGAAAACTCATTTGTGTCTTTTACCGTCCGTGTGCCTGAGTCCTGAAATAATTGCTTGTGTTAAAGAATAACTGACGCAATCTGGTCTGACCCAAAAAAAAAAAAAAAAGAAATGCATATTTTCCCATCCTGGTTCACATGTTTTAACCTGACGTTACATCTTCAATGATGTCAAAGTTTCAATGACTTAACTGCATATTTTATTCAGCCAGTTCAGGGTGCGCACACAACCACCCAGGTATTCAGTGCCAGTTATACATCTCTATGCACGTGACCATCGCTCATATTTATTAGTAAATATCGCTTGTCAAAAGGATTACCTTGTTCGCATTCATTCACGTCAGCAGGTTACTCGAAATTTATTGCACAGCTGAGTAGAAGGGTGTGAGACTGAAACACAGGATCTTACTAGCAGCTAAGATGTCAAATGTCTAGTATATTGCACAATGAGATGAGAATGTTACAACAGGTATTTACGCACGATGAATGGCACCAAATACAACTGGTACTAGCCTGTCCCTCACTAGCGTGCTAGGGAAGCTGTTAAACAGTAGCTTATAAGATGCAAGTGTGCAAAATGAATTATGCAAAACTAAACAAACATGTAAAGCATACCATACAACATTCTGAGATCAGAAAGGTGGACACCTTTTATGTACATAGATCTGAAATATGTCAAATGTAGGCCAACCGCACCTGTCAATAAATTCTGCATTATTTCAGAAGCATTTCAAACTTACGTCAAATGCACGCTCATTAACACAGCCCAAAGCCCATCGACACTGGCCCCATTTCAATTTTTTGAACATGTTTTGAAATTTACAGGATGGGCCTGAAAAGTACCTAAACCCCCCCCCCCATACATCACAAATATTGTCTGAAAGCAGAGACCCTGGAGAATAAAATAGTGACAGCTGCAATTTTTTTTATGTCAAACGATTGGCATTTATATTCTAAATAAAAAAATATATATTTTTTCTAATTTTAGTGCACACAAGCACAATATGATACCCATTTTTTTTTTAAATATGAAATACGAGGTTGAGTCAAGTAAATAGATAACAAATTTGATATGCCTTAAAACCACCTGTGATACAGTCAAAAAGTAAAGTACCCAAAATTGTTCATAGATGATGCCTTAAAAATCCTTCATTGCTCATCAGTTTAGAGTTCAAAGGATGAGTTCCCCTTTTGAAACATGTTACACATTCCAACCAGCTGCAGCCATTTCCCCTCTCCCCAGCCCCCCCCCCCTCCCCCAATGGCCGCTTCTCCGGGTGCCCACTGTCACTCTTTGAAAATAACATGGCCATGCAGGGCTCCGCCCACCCGCAAAAATCATTCACAGTGCTCTGTAAATGGGAAACTACAAGTCCCAACAGTCTTTGTGGCTGTCGACTTTTAGTTTTCAATGAACTACAATGGCGCTGTTGAGCGTAGTGATTGTTCATTCATTCTTCCTGTCAGTGAGTATCTACCTCCCCGTATGAGGTACGTGCACACAGATACATGGACAGGTCTGTAGGAGTCCTGCATTGTACCTGCGATCTGGTGCAATGCTTTACAGGCTCCCAAAGCAAATAATAGTAAATGCACATTTTTTACCTGCCAAAAAAATATGCATTCATTATTTTCTGTTAAAAGGCGAACTTATCTCTTAACTGTAATGGCCCTAAAATTATTTCTCTTTGACATGCGTGGCAATACTCAATATGCGGTACATTATTTACATTTATACGTGAGTGCATGTGGGGGTTGAGTGCTTTAAAAACACTTGTATTGTTTTTCTATATTATACCATTAAAAAGTTTGGGGTCACTTAGAAATGACCTTATTTTTGAAAGAAAAGCACTGTTTTATTCAATGAAGATAACATTAAATTAATCAGAAATACAGTCTAGACATTAATGTGGTAAATGACTATTCTAGCTGGAAATGGCTGATTTTTAATGGAATATCTACATTGGTGTACAGAGGCCCATTTGCAGCAACCATTACTCCTGTGCTCTAATGGTACATTGTGTTAGCTAATCGTGTTAAAAACCTCATTGATGATAACAAACCCCTTGTGCAATTATGTTCGCACAGTTGAAAACTGTTGTGCTGATTAGAGAAGCTAAAAAACTGGCCTTCCTTTGAGCTAGTTGAGTCTGGATCGTGAGTATTTGTGGGTTTGATTATACTCTCAAAATGGCCAGAAAAAGAAAACTTTCTTCTGAAACTCAACAGTCTATTCTTGTTCTGAGAAATGAAGGCTATCCCATGCGAGAAATTGCCAAGACACTGAAGATTTCCTACAACGGTGTGTACTACTCCCTTCAGAGAACAAACGGGCTCTATCCAGAATAGAAAGAGAAATTGGAGGCCCCGGTGCACAACTATGCAAGAGGACAAGTACATTAGAGTCCCTAGTTTTGAGAAATAGACACCTCACAGGTCCTCAACTGGCAGCTTCATTACATGGTACCCGCAAAATGCCAGTCTCAACATCCACAGTGAAGAGGCGACTCTGCGATGCTGGTTTTCTAGGCAGAGTGGCAAAGAAAAAGCCATATCTGAGACTGGTCAATAAAAGGAAATGATTAAGATGGGCAAAAGAACACAGACATTGGACAGAGGAAGATTGGAAAAAAGTGTTATGGACAGACGAATCTAAGTTTGAGGTGTTCTGATCACACAGAAGAAAATCTGTGAGGCACAGAACAAGTGAACAGATGCTGGAGGAGTGCCTGACGCCACCTGTCAAGCATGGTGGAGGTAATGTGATGGTCTGGGGCTGCTTTGGTGCTGATAAAGTGGGAGATTTGTACAAGGTAAAAGGGATTTTGAATAAGGAAGGCTATCACTCCATTTTGCAACGCCATGCCATACACGCTGTGGACAGTGCTTGATTGGAGCCAATTTCCTCCTACAACAGGACAATGACCCAAAGCACACTTCTAAACTATGCAAGAACTATTTAGGGAAGAAGCAGTCAACTGGTATTCTGTCAGTAATGGAGTGGCCAGCCCAGTCACCAGATCTCAACCCTATTGAGCTGTTGTGGGAGCAGCTTGACCATATGGTACGTAAGAAGTGCCCATCAAGCCAACCCAACTTGTGGGAGGTGCTTCAGGAAGCGTGGGATGACATTTCTTCAGATTACTTCAACAAATGGACAGCTAGAATGCCAAAGGTCTGCAAGGCTGTTTTAGATGCAAATGGAGAATTATTTAATGAAAGCTGTTTGAAGGACAAAATGATTATTTCAAATAGAAATCATTATTTCTAACCTCGTCAATGTCTTGACTATATTTTCTATTCCTTTTGCAACTTATTTGATGAATAAAAGTGTGAGTTTTCATAGAAAACATAAAATTGTCTGGGTGACCCAAAACTTTTGAACGGTAGTGTATTTCATTAATTTTTTTTTCCTTTTTCTTTTACTGTAGTACTAAAAAGGGAGATCTCAGGCACCCAGTAGAGACAGGTAAGGTTGGAACACATAGCAAGGGGAGGGGCAGAGCATCTTCTGCAGCATGTCTAATAGAAATTCACCAGCCAGGAATAAAAGTATAAACAATCTCCCAGATGCTATAGCAGCTAGAATACTATCTAGATGTCAGTGCTACCACGGAGATAGTTCTTTCATTTATGGCAATTAAAGGGTTTAAAAGCTATAAACATTCAGCACATATAATAGATGCACATTATTTGGCTCTCTATGCATTAATACATCAAATGCATTCCTTAAAGTGGTTGTAAAGTCAGAAGGCTTTTTTAACAATGCATTCTGTGCATTAAGATAAAACACTTTCTGTGTGTAGCAGCCCCACTCAGCCCTCCTAATACTTACCGGAGGTCCCTCTCTGTTCAGCGATGTCTACGAATGCCTCAGCCATCCAAGACTCTCTCTCCTGATTGGCAGAGACAGCAGTGGCCCCATTGGCTCCTGCTGCTGTCAATCAAACTCAGTTAGCCAAACAGGAGAGGGAGGGGGAGGGGCCAAACAGCAGCTCCGTGTCGGAATGGATACACGGAGCTGCAGCTCGGCTCAGGTGCCTCCATAGCAAGCTGCTTGCTGTGGAGGCACTCAATTGAAGGGAGGGGCCAGGAGCAGCAATGAGGGACCCGAGAAGAGGAGGATCCAGGCTAACCCAACTGCACAGAGGAGGTAAGTATGACATGTTTGTTATTTTAATAGAAAAAAAAATGAGATTTACAATCACTTTAAAAGAAAGCAATTTGTCTTGGTTTTAGCCTTTTACAGTTCCTGTACAGCAGAGCTCAGATTGGTAAAGGAAGAAGCCCTACAAGGAGCCAATCAACTGTGCTGCAGTGCTGACATGATAACAAGGAGCATGCTAATAAGAGGAGAGACCGGAGTAAAGAACAAATTGGTTCACCACAACTCCTTTTGCTGTCCAATTCCAGGCTCAGGAAGGCACAAGACCTGTAGGCGTTGCTTTAAAAATAAGCAATAAAACACTTTCAAACAAAGCACATTTATACTTTTTACCGCTCTATGCTGACCTGAATTGGTCCCACCCGCCCTCTCCACGGAAGCCTACTTACCTAGGTCAGAGGTCCAAAGTCTGCAGCCTCCTGTGTTGACAACCAATGCCCCAAGTACTCTCTTCCTGGCCATGCCTGCAAATTGCTTTCCCATTTAAGCCTATGGGACTCGCCTCCCTTCATCCTTCTTACACGATGCGCACAACACTATATGCTTTAAACAACTTTATATTTTTTTGGTTAATGCTATTCAAACATGACAGCTTTGGAGGTCATATGCAATCCTAACTGTATATTATGTACCATTTAATATAAAGAAATCCCCATAAACTTCGGCAGGATCCATTCACCTAGATAACCGCAAAAAAACATTTTAAAATTTGAATAATCACGTACCAGTATCCAATTACTGTATACAATTCTGCAGACCAGTTCCAACAAGGTACTATGTGATATGAGCATTCCATATTACATATAGAGTGTATTGCTAACATTTCTTTTACACTTAGTTTTTTATGATAGTCAACTTTTTAATAGGAACAATGGGGGATTTATTATGAGTCATGACTTAACTGGAACATTGAACACCTTTCCTAATTAAAATAACGAATCTGTCTTCAACATCTGTAATAACTTTTGTTGTACTCAACATTCCACAGCCCACTTGGAAAAAACTGGGTTAGAAAAGCAACATTAAAAAAAAAAAAAAAAAAGGATAAAATGGATTCTACAATAAAATGTTTTTTTTTTAAACAGAACAAGATAATACAGTCCACACAAACAGTAACACCACTTCAGGCTAGCAAACTTATGTCCATATGTGATCGAAGAAAAGAGGTGTCAGCCTCTGAGATGCAAATATATACAATATTTTGGCTGAACACTAAACTGAAAACGTTGATTCTTTATTAAAATATCAAAAGTTTAAGTTAAAAAACATCACAGCACAAGAGCACAAACAGGTAGCAAGATAAGAAGCAAACTGTGGCACTCAATCAGTAAACTGATTATCTTTAACAGGCTACTACACTACAGATTAATACTGATCCATGTATAGCAGAACAAAAAATATCCAAATTCACATGAACTAGTCCCTTGCCATCGCTATATGCTCCAATCCAAAACATAGAGACGGTTATTTATCTGTAGCCAACAACAGCATATATGTGCCCTTTTTGCGGATGATGCCCTGATGTATATTTCATCTCCGCATACAATAATACCCAACTTGGTACAATTACTGCACAGGTTTTCAAAACTTTCAGGCTCATCATTAAACCAAAATAAAACTGTAGCTACTAAGTCTATTCTCTATTTGGGGATTATTCTGACCCCATCTATAGAAACCTTATACTCCAAAAATTATCCATCTCTTATTAAACAGCTTTTAGCTGACTGGGACAGATGGTGCAGTTTGCCTCTTGATTTGGAAGAATTTACTCTGTTAAAATGGACATACTACCCAAATTGCTTTACTTTTTTAGAACACTTCCCATAGCAGTCCCAAAAAGGGAGACATTACGAAGACCAAATAAAATAATCCACTTTTTTTTGGAGCCAAAGAAAACCCCGGAAGACTAGTCTGACGTTAGTTATGTCGAAACGTGGTGGAGCTCTGGGTTCCCCAACCATTTAGAATAACATCTTGCAGCTCAGATAGCTGAATTATCTTATACTATGATACTATGATAAAAGGACCTTCTCCCCAGAGGGTTTTGTAAGAAGCCCTATTATGTACCCTTGGATCCATCGAAGTTTTAATGTAGGTTCCTGCCCTCCAATCTTATGCCTTACACTATCATATTAGTTTGCTATTTGGGACAGAGAACTAGGGGAAATCTCTCTTCTCCTCATATCCCTTTAACTCCTCCTCTACTGGTGGGAAAATAAAGGCTTCCTAGGAATAGGGGATTTTTTGAATGGAAAGGACTTGTACACTTTGGAACACTATCAAAATAAATTACTATTACCTCCAACTGGATTGCTCTGACGCATCGAGATTACATAAGATCAACAAACAAAACTTAAATACTTAAATATATGGCTTGTCCTACGCCAAGGGTCATATTCCCATCATATATAATCTTTTTATAGATCTAAATCACAAACTTCTATATATGCATCATTGGGAATGAGATCTTGGCATCACATCAGTTTTCAGAATGGTGGGTAATAGCTAATGATTTATCCAAAATATCTATCAACACATCCCTATTTGAAACCAATTATTGAACCCTTTTACAATGGTATTTGGTACCTACTAGGGTAGCGAAAATGCATCCACAAGTATCTTTAGATTGTTTCAGAGGTTGTGGACCATGTTCCATATATGGTGGCAGCGTCCCAAAGTGACCAGGTTCTGGATCAGAGTCTTCAATTCAACTTGTTGTTTACAGATCACCAGAAATCATTGTTTTCCAGAATCTGGATACTGAAATCCCTAAGAATGACAGAAGATTGATTTCCTACAGGGCCCGGCAGCAAGAACTGCAAATGCAAGATGCAGGAACCAGTTGATAGTGGCATTCAACTACGTTAAAAGCTGAATTAGATTGATGACAAATTTACATGCATCCTCCAAAATAAACCAAGATCAACAATACGTGGAATCTTTGGATTCAATATATGTCGGTGGACTCGTTCTACTAGTTCTGGTAATTTATCCTTTTCACTACCATTCCCTTTTCTTTAACTTACTACCTTTCTCAGTCCTTTTTTTCTGTATTACTGTGCAGCACTGACAAGCTGCATTTAATATGTTACAAGGCTTAGACATCTCCTATAAGAATTAGGTTGTCATTATAGAGCAAACTGTTTTTGATTGCTGCATATACAGTTGTGTTCAAAATTATTCAACCCCCACTGAAATTGATTGTTTTGGCCAGTTTGACATTGATTTTGATCATTCAGTCATCCTGCTTACAATTAAATCAAAGAGGCACGTGTAGGTCAGACAAATATAACATAACATTTATAATGAAATAACCACAAATGTCTTTTCTGTGCTCACATCATTATCAGTTTTATTCAACCCCCAAGTGACATTCAATCTTAGTACTTAGTACAACATCCTTTTACAGTTATAACAGCTTTTAAACATGAAGCATAGCTTGACACAAGTGTCTTGCAGCAATCTACGGGTATCTTCGCCCATTCGTCATGGGCAAAAGCCTCCAGTTCAGTCACATTCTTAGGCTTGTGCACTGCAACTGCTTTCTTTAAGTCCCACCAGAGGTTCTCAATCGGATTTAAGTCTGGTGACTGTGATGGCCACTCCAAAATGTTCCAGCCTTTAATCTGCAACCATGCTCTAGTGGACTTGGAGGTATGCTTGGGATCATTGTCCTGTTGAAAGGTCCAACGTCTCCCAAGCCTCAGGTTTGTGACGGACTGCATCACATTGTCATCAAAATTCTCCTGGTACTGAAGAGAATTCATGGTACCTTGCACATGCTAAAGCTTCCCTGTACCTGCAGAAGCAAAACAGCCCCAAAGCATGATTGACCCCCCGCCATGCTTCACAGTAGGCAAGGTGTTCTTTTCTTCATAGGCCTTGTTCTTCCTCCTCCAAACATAGCGTTGATCCATGGGCCCAAACAGTTCTAATTTTGTTTCATCAGTCCGCAGAACACTATCCCAAAACTTCTGTGGTTTGTCCACATGACTTTTGGCATACTGCAGTCGACACTTCTTATTCTTTGGAGATAGCAAGGGGGTGCGCCTGGGAGTTCTGGCATGGAGGCCTTCATTACGCAGTGTGCGCCGTATTGTCTGAGCAGAAACTTCAGTACCCACATCTGACAAATCTTTTCTCAGTTCCTCAGCAGTCACACGGGGACTTTTTTCCACTCTACGCTTCAGGTAGCGCACAGCAGTCCAACTCAGCATCTTCTTTCTGCCACGACCAGGTAGCGTTTCAATAGTGCCCTTTGCCTTGAATTTGCAAATGATGCTTCCTGTGGTGTCTCTTAGTATGTTTAACATCTTTGCAATCTTCTTATAGCCATTGCCCTTCCTGTGAAGAGTAATCACCTCTTCTCTTGTCATTCTCTTGACTTCACCATGTTTGTAACCACACCAGTAAATGGCTAGAAGGAGCTGAGTATCACAGTCATTTTAAAGCTGCCTAATTGGTGCTCATTAGGCTTTATTGCTGCTCCCTGACATCCACAGGTGTTTTCAATACCTGATTGAAAACACTTCAATGAACCTCTGTTCTTCAGAGTGGTAGTCTTTAAGGGGTTGAATAATTGTGTCAATGAAGAATTCACCAAAGAAACATTTACTACTGTATTACAAAATCAATTGATGTCATTTTAGTTGCATATGGTTCTTTAAAAAGACCTTGTAGGATTTCATTCTGAATACAATTACAAATGTACACTAAATTCCCTAAACCCTTTACAGCATTGGGGGGTTGAATAATTTTGAACACAACTGTATGTTGTTAGCGAAGTGCTTATAACCACCATGACTGGACAGTTGTTCATAGTAACCTAATGATATTGAAGGAAATTGAGCTTGTCAAGCCGTATTCTGCATATCTACCCTTACTACAACTTCTGTAAATCCAAGTTGCCTTGAATAAAAAAAGATTGAAATACGAATTCTCATGAGATTTTTTTCTACATCAAAATGAACATAAGTATACCGAATATACAACACTAAATTAGTAAATAAAATAACAAATGCATAAGCAGAATTGGGAACCTATAAATGTATCAGACTCTAAATAGTACAACACTGGACTGAACGGATCTAAAATAATTCCACAATTCCCCAAAAAATCCATAAACCTAAATCCCACTGTGTAAAATAAATCAACTGTCAGTTTACATATATGAAATGTAAATATAAATGATATTCAAAACCACAACTGTGCATGCAGATAAAAATGTAAATGGGCATAAAATAATTCCAGCTCATAAATAACAGCCAGACTGCGCATCAAAAAAGACTAAAGAAATCATGCAGAAAGTTATATCAAAATAACTTTTGGCGCGATTTCTTGGATGTTTTTTAATGCACAGTGGGACTATTTACTGACTTAAATTTTTTTATATTCATTCACATTTTTAATTGCATGCACGATTGTACAGCAAATTTGAATACCATTTATATTTGAATTTCATATACAGTGGGTAGGAAAAGTATTCAGACCCCCTTAAATTTTTCACTCTTTGTTATATTGCAGCCATTTGCTAAAATCATTTAAGTTCATTCTTCTTCCTCATGAATGTACACATAGCACCCCATACTGACAGAAAAACACAGAATTGTTGACATTGTTGCAGATTTATTAAAAAAGAAAAACTGGTTGCTCATATTCACATATTGATGCATTTTTGGTCGACATATTTTTGCTTCAGAAGATTACCAAATCTATTATTCATTGTATAACGTGGTCTGATCATGCTCCGATCTCCATCAGTGTGGGGGAGATAGGCTCCGAGAAGCGAGCGCATAGATGGCGTAATAATGTTTATGTTATGTCTCAGCCTGAGAATACCCAGAAACGTAATTCGTACCTAACCAAATACTTTGCCATCAACACTGCCTCGGTTGCCGATCCCTTCATACTGTGGAATACCCATAAAGTGTATATTCGGGGTTTGCTTATCCAAATGAGCGCTAAACATAAAAAAACAGCTATCTGCAAAAGTAGATGGATTACTCTCTACTATACAAGCTCTAGAAAATGTTAATAAGAACTCTACTTCCCCGTCAATTATTTAAAGCTAGACAGTCGTTGCGGTCACTGCTACTCACGCAGCACAACAACTCCATCCGCACACTGAAAGCGAACTCTTATCGCTACGACAATAAAGCAGGGAAACTGCTGGCTTCCCGAGTTAAACACAAATCTTCTACTCAGAGAATACTTTTCCTATATAATCCCAGCTCCAGTGATAAAGCCTATAATCCACAGGACATTGCCAATTCGTTTAGTGAATATTACGAATCCTTATACAACCTGGGCTCGGATCCATCCACTCCCCAACCCAATGACTCAGTTATGTCAGATTTTTTTATCATCCGTTTCCTTGCCATCCTTGTCTCAGTCAGATTTGTCCCAATTAAATTTACCCTTTACGATTTCTAAAATAGAGCAGACCATCACAAAATTACCACAGAATAAATCTCCTGGTCCTAAAGGGTACTCTTCTGAGTACTATAAGCTGTTTTCCACGATTTCCCCATTTTTATTACGAATATTTGAAGCAGCTAAAACCAATGCTAACTTTCCTCCTGAGATGTTAACGGCGACGGTTATAACCCTGCCTAAACCAGGAAAAGATCCTACTACTCCCCAAAATTTTTGTCCGATATCTTTATTGAATGTCGACGTGAAATTATATGCTAAACTATTGTGAAAAAATTGGGTGCGCTGATATAAAGTAAAGCTGCTACCGAAACTATACCTGATAGTGATAAAATTGTTGTAAATTGGGTGCGCTAAACAAAAATTAGGGTTCCTAGCGTAAACACACTATAAACAATATTGACAATACACATGTGAACAACTAAATGAAATAACTCAAATCATGTAGTCCATAAATGTGCTGGTGAAAAACTGATAAGTGTTCCAATGGTGATAAGAAGTGATAGAAGATCAATAAGTCCACAAATAGTCCAATATATTGAATAATCTTCACCCTGTGACAGTGACCAAAACTTGTGATGTGGGAAATCAACTCCTAAGTGATAAATCAGCTGTGTGATTAAGTGACTCCCACCACCTTCAGGCTTAACTCCTTACCAGACAATAACAGCTGTTATGCAGTTATTTTCAAAAAAGGCCAGCTGACAGAGAGAAATCCTCCACCGCACTCCCACTCTGTGTATACACACCGATGGGCCTCTTACCAAAAAGGTGCAGGTTATACGTGATGAAAATCACCCTGGATGAAGGTTCGGTCAGGTGGCCAGGACGCCCCGGGCAAACTCCCCAACCTTGTAGGTCCGCTCTTCTGATTAACTCCACCAAGTACCATTCTTGCATTGAAAACATAAAAATAACTTCTCTACAGGTAAGTCCTCCTTGTCCCCTAGCATATCTGGGAAAATCTGTTCCCAACTATCCAAAATACATTTAGTGGATGTGTGGAGGGTACTGCACCCTACCGAGAGAAACTATAGTTTCTTGTTCATCTCACATATTTCCTATAGCAGGATTGATGACATTCTATTCTCACAATTGTGATGATGTCCTCTTTACCTGGCAGGCAGCTACATCTACTGAATACCAATGGCCTATTATTACTTGTCCTCTTCTGTCATACCTCCCAGTGATCTCCGACATTTGTCAGGTGAAACTGTTTGCATTTTTAGATGGTCTCACAATTGCAACAAAGTTGGAACCAAGAAACCCTGTAAAACCTAATTGAAATAAGTTCATTTTAACAATAATGCAAATGTTTGTTAAGGTTCTGGCAGTCCACATAAAATGTGAAGTGAACACATTAAACATCACTGGTTAATAACTAAAGAATCCAGCCCATCACAGTAACATTACCCTTCAGCCAATGCTAGGATCTATTTACCTTTAGCAGAGAGTCTTGTTGATGAATATACATTTCCACGCCGTGCAGCAGCTTCTGTGTGGCGGCAGATAAAAACAATTACCATGTGTCGGCACTGCTGAGACTATTAGTTCTAGATCACCTTATGTTAAAGGCTACACATAGATGTGACATGGTGTCGGGTGAACCAACTATCAAGACACATTAGCAGCAACTATTAGCCATACAAGATATCTTTGTAAAAAACACAAGTTATAAAATGTTTTCCTCTGCCACATTTAAATCCATTTAAACATAGCAAATAAAACCACTACAGGAAGAGCTAATCCTAAACATGACAAGTCTATAGTGAACTTCAGTCTACCTAAACCTGATATTTCAGATATAGACGCATGCTGGTGAATTAAATTACCCTTTGGATTTTTCAATTTTTTTTTTTTTACTCAGTTTTTACTCAGGGATGCAGATCGCAAAATATCTACATCTGAACTCCTGGACTTGCCCAATTGCTGTGACCATTTGAAGTCTTAATGGATTTCTCATTATAAAGCATGCAACAGCAGGACCAGGAGCAGAGCCGAGGATTCTAGTGAGAAGACTCCACAGCTCTTGTTCCCAGAGAGAGATGAGAAACCAGCATATATAATAAATGAAATGTCAGCTTTGGGTAGACGGACCATATATTTCGCAATTCACTATTCATCAAAGTTGCTAAATTGTGTAAAAAAGTATAAAAAGATTATGAGTAAGGTAGCAGCGAGCTTACCTGGGTTGTTATTGATAATATTTTTTATCTGCCTCGCGGCAGGTTTGGGGAGTTTGGTTTCCGACAATGCTAGACTGGCTGCAGCATGTTGCGCTTTCTTAATGCTTGTGCTCTCTGCTTCCCATGACTGATCTCCTAGTGTCAGCTGTACAGTAAATAACTTGAAAGAGAAAAGGAGAAAACAACTAGTTAAAAGACAGCTTAAACTTAGAATAAACACATTAAGTAAGTCTGATATTTTTTTTTTTTGGAAAGAGTAAACTTAGCTGGATCACCACAACACACACACACATATCAGACAGAAGCATCAACTAGATAACAAGGCTTGAAATGGAGTATGGCCCCTTTCACACATGCGGACCAAATGTTTTCTTCAGCGAACTCGACCGGCCCCTCCGTGTCCTCTATGGAGTGGGAGATGTAAAAAGACAAACAGTCCATTTACATCCGACTGCCCACAGAGGAGAGGAGAGCAGGCTGTGTCTGTGTCCGCTCTGCATAAGCAAAGCAGATACAGACCAGCCATCTGCCTGCTCAGTAGAGATCAGCGGACAGAATCCCTGCTGGGCAAGCGCACTCCTGGCAGAGTCCACCCCATGTGATATCACTATTAATGTATCACTAACAGTAAAGCTGAAATCTGGGCTAAGCAAATATTGCCTAAATACAAAAGCTATGTATATTCTTACTCATAGAAGAAAAAGACACAAGTGTAGCTCTGTATATATTAAGACATCATTGTACCAATTTTTTTAAATGCAGGGGTAAGTACATGTATAGATTATAAATATATATTTATATAAGCATCTGTGTATTTAGTCATTTGTCAGGATCTTTAACTCAGTAATATGACGGGGGGTCATTGGATCCCAAAGTCAAATTTAGCAGCATCGGTATGCACCAGCTGACTACAAAATGAGTGCCAGAGAAAAACAGTGGGCTAAAAAATTAACAAACAAAAAGAAGGAACCACATTCCCACAGACTCAAACTGCTGCCTGCAAAATTTCTGATAGAAAATGACATCCATATAAATATTGTAGAACTTGGTAAACATGTGTACAGACTACCAAATAGTTTGCAAACCTGAACAAATGAAAGAGAATGATCAAAAGCCCAGGATGCGCTCAACGCGCTGATAAAGTGGGCAGCAATTGGAAAAAGAGGTTCTCAGCCTGACAGGGTATAAGCCTGAACCAGGGTCGAATCAACCTGGATATAGTGGATGACCATGCTGTCTGGCCCTTCCTAGGGCCATCCCTAACACGAACAACCAATCAGTCAGAATAGGAGCAGAAGTGTTCAAGTATATTTGAATGGTCCTAACCACAACTAAATAATTAAGAGCCACTTTCCTAGGATGAAAAGGGTTAGGTAGAGCACAGAAAAGCTAAGACAATATCATCATCCCAATAGAAGACTGACAAGACTTTTGGAAGAAAGGACGACCAAGTCTGAAGTACCACCTCATCCTTATGAGCAACTTTTGTAAGAAGAGTCAAGAGAAAAGGAATCTTTTGCAAGGTCGACAAAACCAAATTCAGGTCCGACGGCGGCAGGGGAGGTCAAGTAGGTGGAAATACATGTGTGACCCACTAAATGAAGGTATGAACCAGGGAAAGAGAAGCCAAAGGATGTTGGGAAAAGTATAGCCAAAAGTACAAACCTGGCCCTTCACAGTACGCAGGGCCATAAGGCAGTCCACACCTTTTTGAAGAAAAGTCAGAATGCCAGCAACCGAGAACTTGCAAGGAAGGAAATCCAGCAACTCACAATAGGCGAACTAAGCCTTCCAGGTGTAAAGTTACATGAAGTGGAAGGTGGACTTTCAAGACCAAAGCATAGCGGAGATGACAGCCTGAAAAAAGCCTTTACCCCTCAACCTGGCTTTCACTAGACATGAAGTTAAAGCCAGCAACTAAAAAGCAAGTTTTAAGATCAGACATGGAGAAAGAAGGTCTAGGCAGAGCAGATGCCAGGAGTGTATCAGCAGTTAACCAAATGAGATTCATGAACCAGGCCCTGTGTAGTCAGTCTGGAGTCACTAGAATTAACAGATTACCCGAGTCTGGATGTGAAGAGATCCATATGGGGTGCATCCCAGTGTTGACAAACCTGGGGAAAATCTGGTGTGAAAAGACTATCCCCCCGAATCTAGTCAGTTGACTATTCCCAAAATATACACAGTGGAAAAAGCGGGGACATGGAGTTCTGCCCAATCAAAGATCCAAATACAATTTCAATGCAGCCGACGAGCTCTTGGTTTCACCTTGGTGACTGATAGAAGCCACAGCTATGGCACTGTCCAACTGGACCCAGATTGGGTAAACCTTGAGAATAGCTGCCCAATGGTATGGTAGATGGAAAGACGAAGTGCCCTGAGTACCAGGATGATGATGGGAAGCCTGGTTTCCTCCTGAGTTCAATGAGCTTGAGCTGAGGTGAAGCATCACTTCCCCCCAACTGAAGGGGCTGGCACCTGTTGTGACGATCTGCTAGCTAAAAGTGGGAAAAAGGACTTCCTGGACAGCAGTAGTGGAGAACGAATTCAGCAGGACAGCGACACCTTTGCCTGATGAAGCAATCAAACAGTCAAGTTAAGATTCCTGTTCCACATGGCCAAAATCTCTGGCTGCAGGGGCCTGGAATGGTGTTGCACATAAGCGACTGCTTCAAAAGGAGGCAACCATAAAACCCAGGACCCTCATACAAAAGCAGATGAAGACAGTCCATAGTAAGGCCAGGTGCAGAACATGGATTAGAAAAAATCCTAGGTGGTAACTTTTTTTCAAAATCTGGGAGTTTGCCAGCTGAGAGGCACAATAAATGTTCAGCCAGCCGACATTAGATTCCTTTTAAACACAGATTTGTTGTCATTGTGAACACATGATCAGAAATTCTGATTCTTAATTGCCATAGCTAACAGAGCTGTCAGGAAACTAGGAGCTGGCATGGGTGCCTTTGGCTAGGTCTTTATTAACGTATTCTCAGCATGAGGCGTAGCATTCAGTAACCAACATAGGGACTGCAGCTTACTTAGCAGCAAGTCATATAATGCTCCTGAGAGTGGCCTGGCACCTTTGTTCATAGTTGTCAAAGGTTCTGAAAACCCCAGATGCTAGTGAATTGTTTTCTGAAACTACAATGCTTGGAGGTTTTATTCGGTAGATTTCAAATACCATGCCTTCCATTTAATTAACCCAATATATCTGCCCATCTGTAAGGAGCATTCATGGCAACCTGAGAGAAAGAATTAGACTACCACCCCTTTTGAAATTTGCAAGTTTTCTGGCTGTTATATTACTCTTTTGGCTTCAAGACTTTCTGAACTAAACAAATTTTAAAATCAAGTTATGACTTAACTGGGAGACTCAGAAAGCAACAGCATCAACAGCCATTCAACTTCAATTTTCAGAAGGAGATCAGCACTGGCAGCACATATTCTCCCGGCAGATTTAAAGCGGTACTGAAGTTAAAAAAAAAAACATAAAAAATAGTCCCCATCAAGTAAATTGCATAAGTGCTAAAATGTATCGCCTATTAGCACATTATGGCAGAATTGCACGTAAAACATATCTCTCCAGGGACGTGCTGTCACCGCTGACAGGGCTTTAATTTTCACACAGTCTTCATTCCGGGTTCAAGGGCTCCGGCCGTCTGAATGACGTCACTCCCATGCATGCGGGCCACAAAGCTCTGGATTGACTTCAGAATGCAGTGCCCATGCGCCGGTGAGGTCACCAGCTGAAGAAATTGTGAATATCTCCAAAACAGTGCACCTTTGCGAGATATGCTTTATTATAAGCTTAACTGCCGTTACAAGTGACCAAACAGTGTTTTCTACCGCTTTAAAGTTTGAGCTTATATAGTCTGCTTAGCCCTCCTGATGTAAACAACTCTTCCAATACAGCGGCCTACTTCTTATTGTGGAGCAGTTCAGGTCTGCATCAATGTTTCCATTACCTGAGTAAAATCATCTTCACTGCTGGCCATGCCCGAGAGTCCTCAATGAGCTTTATTGGGCTGTCTCTCAACCAGATTTCAATCAGAAAATGTGAACATTGGGGTGGGCTGTAGCTATCCCCATAAGAAATGCAAGCAGCTTGGGTAAAGGTGGTTTGTTAATTTAGGCCAGGAGGCATTCGTAGGGTGGCTCATTTTACTTTGCAAATACACTTCTTCCTTAACCATATAACTTCAGTCACACCCAAGAGCTTTCAGGATAGTGCCAATTAGTGACGAGCTTGGGCTAGGTCCAAACCCAAGCTCATCCATAGTGCCAATATCAGCCATTATACAGAAATATACATACTTGAGCAAACTGAAAATGGAAAATTTAAAGCTACAAAAGAGTTTTCAATTAGTGATATCTACAGGTAGATTCAGTAACTTTACCTTGGAATGCGCTGGTCCTCTTTCATCCAGAAGTTTGTATTGTGGCTGAATCCTATTAAAGCGGGCTAACTCATTCACCAAACACATTGGCGTTTTCTCTTTGGGGTTTGTCATGTTTTCATGGAGAGGCACTGAATATACAGAAAGAGAGGATTATAGATTAGTTGGCTTGCAGTAAATCCAGGCCGGCTTCTTCTTTAGCATTTTTTATATAAAGCTTTTTTGAAACAAAAACTGATGGCAAGGTTTCACAAAATAGGTCTTAAAGTTGAACGCTGTAATCAATAAATCTTAACTCAGGCAAAATAAAAATGTATCCATTGCAGTGGGATTGTGACCGCACTGCAAGGGTTACCTGCTCATTCTGGTCAATTCTCAGCTCCTCAACCCCCACGCTCTACAGTTCCGATGTCATCAAGACCAGAGCAGAAGTCAATATCACTCACTGTCCAATCAACAGGTTGAAATGATGGGTCAACACTCTATCCCTTACATAATATATAATTATAATGAAGAAACCATCATCCACCTGTCTGCTGTGTCGTATAGCTGGGTAAATCTCAAAAATGGATGGACAGAAATACAAATTGCCAGGTAAAAAGGCTCATTTGGCTTTATTCACAAGACTGTAAAAAACACACATACATTTTTTTTTTTTAAATTACAGATCTGAACACAGCTGCATTGTTTTCAACAGAGCCATTCACACAAGTGCATAAACATGCACTGTGAAGATGGTACAGCACCACTAAGTAGAATAATTAACTAGAGGAAAGGAGGTGAACCAATGTCCATGAGTCCATGTGGAGGAAAAGGATTCAAATGCTGAAAATGTAGCCACAGATCCAACAAAAGTCTTGCAAATGGAGTTTCTTGACAGAGATCACACAAACAATAAAGGATGTACCCATACACTCACCAATTTCGGGATATTAGGAAAATCTTTAACCGACATTGGAATGTGTTGAAAAATGACAGAGTGTTGGCTCCTGTGGTTGGAGAAAGGCCCACAGTGGTGTTTAAGGTGCCCTCCGCCTTTGAGACTTAGGGTGGCACCAAATATTGTGGACCCTCCTGCTAGGACCACTCACCTTTTTCCTGAGATAAAAGGGTTCTTCCCCTGTAGGCGATGTGTGGTTTGCAAAGCCAATGCCATAAAAGAACGAAAGGTCCTATCATTTCGTTCCAAAGCCACACAGAAGAGTTACCCTATAGACACGTTCATAACATGTACAACAGAGAACGTAGTCTATATGCTGGAATGCCCGTGCGGGTACCAGTACGTGGGCAGGACCACCCGAGCCATGAAAACTAGGGTGAATGAACATCTTGGTAATATCCGTCGGGGTTTTCCTAAACATTACCTGGAATGTCACCATAAAAAAGCTGCTGGGACTCGGATTTTAGCCATTGACAAATTTACCCCACACTGGAGGGGTAGCAATGTGAGGAGGGAGATCTCACGTCTCGAGACCAGGTGGATTTTTGACCTAAAGTGTTACACCCCCTTTGGTCTCAACGTGGATTGGGATGTCAACTGCTTTATCAATAACAGATGATAGGCAGATTGACTCCCTAGACCCTCTTCTACTTGCTGTCTATTGGTTCTTTTTCTCGTGTCCCAGCATCCCCGGCATTGCACCCACATCTGATTATATTATCTTGAGTGCACTGTTTGGGAGCCTTTTTTCTGTACCCCTATGTACAACTCCGTTAAGGAAGCACCATTTATTTACTGTCAATCTGCTTATCCCATTGTTTCTTTCCTTGCTCTGAACAGCTTTGGATGATATTGCTGTCCCAGCTGATAGATAGGAACCACTGGGCAATGCACTAGATTGAGTACCATGGTATTTCATATACATCATGGACTTTCAGTTTATTGCGTGCAGATGGGTTTGAATTTTATTATTTGATATGGTTTGTAACTTATTTAATTTGGTTTTACATATAATGCATTTGTTTTATTTGTGTTTTCTGTATTTGACCTGGTTGCAAACTCACTTGTTTTTAATATTAATTATACATTGCACATAAGATCGTTTGTAATGTGTTTTGACCACAATTCCCAATTTGCTGGCTGGAGGTTTGTTTTTTGTCTGGGGGGGACGGATTGCAGTGTGATGGGTCCTTTCTGGCTGGCCTTGGGCGGTCGGGGGACCTCCAACTTCCATTGCTGACTGTCTTCCCTGTCTCTTTCCCGAGCTTCCTATGCCAGGCTTCTGTAAGTTCAGCTCCGCCTCACAGCGATGCTGATCGGTAAACCGGAAGTGCGTCATCACGCACGCCGCGACCGGAAGTGCGTCATCACGCACCGGAAGCGGAAGTGCGTCGTCACGCACTGGAAGCGGAAGTGCGTCATTACGCACCGGAAGTGGTTACAGAGCCGCATTCCAAACGATCTGGGGCACCCTATAAAAGCGTGCTGCATGTGGGGGGCTTTTGCCTTTGAAAACGCCTTTGCAGGACGAAACGCGTCAGGCACGCTAGCCCCCATGCAGTCACGCTGTTCCAGCCGCGGCCAATCAATCGATTAACATGCCTGTATCAAGCAGTTACATGTGAGTTTTTTTACCTTTCTTTTATTAATAAAATCTGTACATACTTCACCATGTGCGCCCCCATTTGCATTATTGGAGGTCATCCCTTATGTACACCTGGGGTCCATTGAGGTTTATCGGTTCCATGGTCCTATCCGGATGTTCTGTGGCTGTTCGGAGAGGAATTGGGTCGTCTACTTGTTTCTGGAGACGGACTTCACATGCTTGTCTGACCTTCCTTAACAGGGGGTCCAACTGTCCGGTAAGGGTACATCCTTTATTGTTTGTGTGATCTCTGTCAAGAAACTCCATTTGCAAGACTTTTGTTGGATCTGTGGCTACATTTTCAGCATTTGAATCCTTTTCCTCCACATGGACTCATGGACATTGGTTCACCTCCTTTCCTCTAGTTAATTATTCTACTTAGTGGCGCTGTACCATCTTCACATTGCTTTTTTTGGTTTGATATACTTTGTACTAGCAGCCTTTTTTAGCTCATTGTTCTTTGTGCGCAGCTTTCTTCCCATTATTATAAACATGCACTACATACAGATCCGTAAGACAGAATCCATGTACATGCATGTATACAGATTTGTATGTATGTAAATTAAGTCTAACAAAGGGGAAAATATATATTTTCATTATGTACACATACACGTCTTTACGTATTTAAACGCATCTATACATAAGTATTTTACTTAATAATAGATAGTGTAGCACTATAATATATCAATACAAATGAACCATGCAGTCCATTTAGTCCATAAGGTGTTTTACACACGATACAATATTGATAGTAATGCTCCTAGGAGAATTCCACCACGAACATGTTGTGCAGTCCCAAATGCAAACACTCAAATCCTGCAAGATCCAAAGCCGAGTGCAAAGATAGCCACCACCAAAGGAATTGAATTGGCCTCTTACCAAAACACCATGATCCTCATTACAGGGATTATGGTCAGCGGGAAATCAAGTCTGGAACTGCAAAAAGGTCACACACCAGCTCTCTCATCGATCGTCCCGCTCCTCTCACAGATTTCTTCTCCCGCAATCAGCTCATTCAGTTACTCAGTAGTTCTCAAATTCTCATTGACGTCCTTCAATATCCTGCTTAGACGTCCTGACTTTCACCGGTGGGCTGTTTGGTCTTCCTGGGGTATAAGCAGGATATTGAAGGACGTCAATGAGAATTTGAGAACTACTGGGTAACTGAATGAGCTGATTGCGGGAGAAGAATCTGTGAGAGGAGCGGGACGATCGATGAGAGAGCTGGTGTGTGACCTTTTTGCAGTTCCAGACTTGATTTCCCGCTGACCATAATCCCTGTAATGAGGATCATGGTGTTTTGGTAAGAGGCCAATTCAATTCCTTTGGTGGTGGCTATCTTTGCACTCGGCTTTGGATCTTGCAGGATTTGAGTGTTTGCATTTGGGACTGCACAACATGTTCGTGGTGGAATTTTCCTAAGAGCATTACTATCAATATTGTATCGTGTGTAAAACACCTTATGGACTAATGGACTGCATGGTTCATTTGTATTGATATATTATAGCGCTACACCATCTATTATTATATACCTTTTGAGATCTGGTTTCTCTGATTCAGGATCAGGTGTTGGCAGCTGTACTGATTGTTTTTATTCAACCAAGTTATCACTTTCATTTAAGCACAGTATATCTTTTATAGTATTAAGTATTTTACTGATCAAGAATTTTTCTCCTAGAAAACACATGTAATTACATTAGTAAGATTTTTACAGGCGTGTGAATGAAGTCTAATATGCATTTGA
Source organism: Pelophylax lessonae (assembly GCF_965119305.1). Lineage (NCBI taxonomy): Eukaryota > Metazoa > Chordata > Amphibia > Anura > Ranidae > Pelophylax > Pelophylax lessonae. The sequence continues at coordinate 450,118,536 of NC_138772.1, forward strand.
TCTGTGCATTTAGTGGATTTCCTGGAGTTTAGCTTTGAGAGGATTTTCCATGCACCCTCCATCTTCTCCCATGTCCCAAGAGATCATCCTTTATGATTGTTGCTCTGACATCTGTCCATAATGACTCCTGCAGAAGTCTGTGATAGGTCTGGCCCTCTCACCCATTGTTTACTGTGGATGGAGTAATTGAGTGATTTCTCTGGTTCAGCCAGCAAGGCAGTTTAAACATGTATGGCTAGCCGTAGGCTTAGTGCTGCTGTACAAGCGGTTACAGGATGTCAATTTCCTCACATAATCTGGTATTTGCCCTAATGTCATTCAAAACATTTCTCACAGATACATAAATGTATTCATTGTTTTTATCCATGCTTGGTGTATATCCTTAGAAGCTTATGGAAAAAATCTCAGGTGAAGTAAAAGTTTACATTTTAAAGTAAGCAGTTTTATTTATTTTTTGATTATTCAGGACAAATGTAAAAGGTTGTCTTTATAGCCAACCTCATCAGCCACCAATATTTCCTTCCCTGTGCTCCTTCAACAACTAAAGCCCTTAGAAATATCAGGTATGGGAGAGCATGTCCCCCTCCACCCTTTTTCTCTCTAAGCCACCCATCAACGGAGAAGATCCAAAGCCTTGTTTAAACTGTGACACAGTTGACTTGGGGCTGTGAAGGATGAATGGGATGGTGCGAGGAATATTACAGGGAAAGTGGACCATAAAGAGAACCTGTCGCTTTGGTCTCAATGGGCAAATTGATAGGTTCGCTTTTAAGCACCACCATTTTCTGTACACTATACAGCAGTTGTTATAACGTATTTGACTGTACCTTCCAAGAATTTGGCTTTCCCATCTTCAGCAGCCACACCTGGTGAGCTCACAGAGGAAGAAGAATCTACCAAACTCTCAGGGGGGCTGCCTGTGGCCGTTTCTGTAGTTGACCCATTCTGGGAGCTTTGCACACTCATCTGACTGGCACTGGTGGCAGGAGTGGGTAGCACAGAAGAAAAAGAAGAGTCACACATGGATGCAGATGATGGTGCCTTGATGTGTGCCATTCTCTAGCTCTGCAATGCATCCAAAAAAAAAAACTGGATTAGATACAATAATTCATCTCTCTACATATTTTTCAAAATCAGATCACATTTATATTGACATGTTTTGTCATTTTCAACAACCAAAACAGTGAGCCACTTCTACAATTTGCAGCACAATAAAACAACATCTATGAGAATCATAGTTTACACATTGCATAAAGGATAAGAAAAACAAAACACCTAGGCTGGCCATAGCAGGTTCGAATATCGACCGGTTCAGCGGGAACCGTCCAAGATTCGAACCAAGCATGGGCAGGCTAAACGTACCAAAGTTGATCGATTACATGCAATTATTGTTAGTGGCTGTTATAGTTGCTAGCAATATTCACTGTGTTCTCCTGGCAGGGAAGGCTGCTTGCTGATTCTGAGAGCTCCCTGAGCAAAGATCTGCTGTCAGTCACCATTGTCTGCTCTGCCCCCCCCCCCCCCCAACTGGAGTGCTGGGCTATGGACGGGGCTGGAGCAGCAGACTCAGGCTCTCAGCGACTCTCTGAGAGGCTGAGCCAGGCACCAGTCCAAGCATGTGGTTGGATCCTGATTTCATTGTCGCAATCTTGCCCCAGCCTGGACCAGCTCTGTGCTTCAGCCCGCTGTCTGTTGAAAGCGGGTCACAGTTGCTCGCTGAGCAGGATCTGGTGCAAGCAAGTCAAAACAGCAGGAAGTTGGGGGCGTGATACGCTCCACAAATCCAAATCGAAAGTGTTGTAATGACGCTAAGCTAGGCGGTCAGTCACCGTTGTCTGCTCTGTGCCCCCCCCCTCGCCCACTGGAGTGCTGGGCTATGGACAGGGCTGGAGCATTTAACTCGCTGAGAGGCTGAGCAGGGTGCCAGTCAAGGCATGTGGGTGGATCCCGATTTCATTGTCGCAATCTTGCCCCAGCCTGGACCAGCTCTATCCTTCAGCCCGCTGTCTGTTGAAAACGGGTCACAGCTGCTCGCTGAGCAGGATGCTGAAGCAGGCAAGTCAGGACAGCAGGAAGTCTGGGACATGATGCACTCCACAGACCCAAACCGGAAGTGTCGCAATGACGCTAAGCTAGGCAGAGCCTAGTGTCATTGGGACACTTCCAGTTCGGGTCCGTGGAGCACATCGCGTCCCAGACTTACTGGTATTTTGACTCAAGCGATTTGTATTTCACTAAATGGTGCTGGAGACTGCAAGGAAAGGCCACCAAAATGTGGGGTGTGGATACAGCATACAGCCAGGTATAGCTGAAAAAGCTGGATATCCGTGTTGCAAGGGGAGAGACAGCTGGTGAGTGTAAGATCAGGAGGGGGACACGAGTGGAGACACCAGGCACATTGCATGCTGTGGCACAGCCCCCTGGTTGTAACACCGTCAAGAAACGTCCCTTTTATTGATGCCACCAAAAGGATCAACAAGGCTAATGGGAACACCAAATTTATAGGACACTGCACACTACCCATGAATTGTTTATCAAGCACAGATCACTTTACATTTAATGTGTGATTTCATGGATTGTTCATGTTTTGAGTGTAATTCGAAGCTCACTTAAATTGGGCACTATGGTAGCACCTGCACTTTTACCATTTTTGCACATATTTTTTACCAATGTTGCACAATAATTTATATTTTGCTCTTTAGTAGCTTTTGTACATAATAATTTTTTTCATATGTTGCACATAGCCGATTTATTTTGTGGGTTTTGGAACCTTTAATACCTCTAAGGATGTAGTATTAGTTTTCATTGCATATAGAGCAGCGCCATAACCCATCCCCAATACATAGATTTTAGAAGAAAACCTGTTAGAGTCTGCAAAAGAAATGGGACTGTGATGGAGGTTCAACTTCCAGCAGGACAAGGACCCTAAACATACAGCCAGAGCTACAAATGGAATGGTTTAGATCAAAGCATATTCATGTGTTAGAATGGCCCAGTCAAAATCCAGTACTAAATCCAATTGAGAATCTGTGGTAAGACTTGAAAATTGCTGTTCACAGACGCTCTCCATCCAAACTGTCAGAGCTTGAACTATTTTGCCAAGAAGAATGGGGAAAATTTCACTCTCTAGATGTGCAAAGCTGGTAGAGACATACCCAAAAAGACTTGCAGCTGTAATTGCAGTGAAAGGTAGTTCTACAAAGTATTGACTAGGGGGGCTCAATACAAATGCACGCCACACTTTTCACATATTTATTTGTAAAAAAGTTTGAAAACCATTTATCATTTTACTTCCACTTCACAATTATGTGCCACTTTGTGTTGGTCTATCACATAAAACCCAATAAAATACACGTATGATTTTGGCTTTAACATGACAAAATGTGGAAAATCTCAATGGGTATAAATACTTTTTCAAGGTACTGTGTATATATTAAAGATCAAATGATATATCGAGGGCCGATATGGACTATCTTATGAACACATATAGGGTTTGTTTATGAACAAGCACACTGTTCTTCTTGTTTAATATTGCTGTATTATAGTGTTAGAAGTCACTATTACAGGAAGGGCGTGGCTTCCGGCGAAGCGGATGGCGGCTTCCTAACTCTGTTCTGCCACCCAGGACACTGATCGCTTACACGGCTCCCCGCTACATACCACCGGCTTCACCCGCTCTACACACCCTCCAGATTGCCCGCACCGATGACCCGCCGCAAGAAAGTGCCCGGCCAGCTAAACAAGCTGGCGGGCTTCTTCATAGAGCACATCCATGGTCTCCAGCAAGATGGCGGCAGCTCACACTCACACCATCGCCGTAGTGTGGCCGACCCGATCCATCCATCTCCATCAGCCCTGCTCCCTCTCAGAACGGTGGCAAATCCTGACAGTGGCAACTCCTCTGGCTCAGCTTCACCTCCTCCCTCGCCATCATCCAGAAGGCCAGCCAAGAACAAGCCCAGGAAAGAGTCACCCAGTCGGCCTCAGCAGCACACAGGTATGACTCACAGCCTACCTTCCCCTGCCTCACTGCCTCTCACACAGGGGGTCACCCTGTCTCAGATACTGTTCTAAAGGACATGCTTCTGTCCCTGAAGACCTCCATGCACACTGGCATGATGTCTTGCATGCAGCAGTTTAGTTCTGAGATCACTTCACTAGGCTCCAGAGTGGATCACATTGAACATGCAGTATCAGACCATGCATTCACATTTAGTGACATGGTAGACATTCAATACACAAAGGGAAGCGATTCAATGGCTTAAAACCGAGGTGGCAGATTTAGAGGATCGTTCCAGGAGGAACAACATCAAAATCAGAGGTATTCGGAGTCTGTCATGCCATCCTAGTTGTTGTCATATGTCACTTCTCTTTTTTTCCACCTTGCTACCTTCTCTATCTGGTTCTGAACTCTTGATAGATCGTACACAGAGAGTACACAGGCTGCCCAAACCGGCCTTCATAGCAGGAGACCTTCCCAGAGATGTGCTGTTGAGGGTACACTTTTACCATGCAAAAGAACAAATCATGCAAGCGTTCCGAAACTCCACCTCTGTTCCAGAGGGGTACAGTGGCCTCCAACTACTACCGGATCTCTCCAGGAACACACTACAGAGTAGAAGGAACCTCGCCACGATTACCAAAGCGTTGAGGAACAGCAACATACCCCACAAGTGGAGGTATCCGGCTACTCTCTCTATCACCAATGCAGGCACCACGGTCCAGGTTAGAACCCTGGAAGAGGAGATGGAAGCCTTGCGCAATTGGAGCATTCCACCCCCAGCATCACCGGGATTGACCGCCTCTCCAAAATCTTTGAACCAAGATGACACTTGGCAGGTGGTCTCCCGCAAGCGCTCGGCTAAGGCGAAGTGACCCCCTTGCGGGACCCTTTTCTATACCAAGACTCATCTCGTCAGTATCCCTGGCAATAGGACTCCTGTAATTCCACATGGCCCTCAAGAACCCCAGAAACAGCACTGCCTGTTCCCGGACAGTCCTTTTCTTACACTTGGTTACCCTTTTTTTTTTTTTCCTTGATTATATCCGTCTTACCCTTGCTCGCATTCTACCTTTGTCCACACCGACTTTGACATTTTCGCCCATATCATTATCTGCTATACTCCGGACTCCACTGGTCATTACTCCCTCCTAGGTTACAATCATGACCATAAAATGTTTATCCATTAATGCTAACGGACTAAACCATCCGGCTAAAAGACACTCACTATGGAGAGAAGTTGCTTCTAGCAAGGCAGATATTGTCGCGGTACAAGAAACACACTTCCAAGCCAGAAACCATCCTCCCTGCCTGAACAGAGACTTCCCACACATTTTTCGCCAATGGCCCTGAAAAGAAAGGTGGAGTCATGCTAGCAATAAAGAACTCGCTCACCTTCAAGCGTCTCAATTCTATCCTAGACCCCACCGGACGCTTTATCATCCTCACCTGAGATGTAAATTAACTTCCGATGACAATTGTGGCCCTCTACGCCCCAAATTCTCATCAGCTCATATTCCTGCGCAGACTGCTTAAACATATTTCCCAGGTTAAGTATGGGCACTTACTTTTATGGGGGGACTTTAACCTCGTCGTCAACCCCAGGATGGATTCTTCCTGTTCACCCAGGGATGGACCGGTTTCACTGGGGGGCTTGTTGCACTCTGAACGTTTATATGATGCACGTATCTGAAAGGGATTATACGTTCTTTTCTACTAGACACCGTTCCTAATCCCACCGTTCCTAATCCCGCATAGACTTGTTTGTCACAGATCTGTACCTTTTGGGGGAAGTCTTCCTCCTCGGTGGTCCGGGACATCACATGGTCGGATCATGCAGCGGTCGAACTGACCATCGAGGAGGGTGCGCCCATCCAGACAGCCTTTGTCTGGTGCTGTGACAATAGGACCCTCACATTAACAAAAGCCTCTGAGAGTTTTTCGACATTAATACCCCATCAGTGACTGACCCTTGGGTGCTGTGGGGTGCACACAAGGCCTTCATTAAGGGGGTGTGCATCCAGAAGCACGCTCGGGCAAAAAAACGACAGCCCAAGATGAATTCACTTCTCTCCAGCATCCACACTTTAAAGTAAAAAAACAAACAATCCCCATCAGATTCGGATTCCTCTGCCGTACTCTGTCTAAGACAAGATTTACGATTATTTAGAACAATCGGACAAACACCTGCGTTGCCTCAACAAAAGCTATCACACACAGGTGAACAAGGCTAGCAAACATCTAGCCAACAGGGTCAAACAAAAACAGGCCAAATCTAGAATCCCCTTCCTGCTAGACTCATCTTCCCAACACAGGATCTCCCATCCGCAAGCGATAGCTGATGCCTTCGCCGACTTTTACGGTTCTTTATATAACTTGAAAGACAGCCCCTCTGAACATCAACCTACAGACCGAGACATCAACCGTTTCCTAGATTCCATCAATCTGCCCACTCTCACTGAATCCCAGCTAGAAACATTAAACCTCCCAATAACACCGGTAGAAATAGCTGACAGTATTAAATCTCTGCCTAAGGGCAAATCTCCTGGGCCAGATGGCCTGACCAACGAATACTACCAGCTGTTTCTCCCTCTACTTAACCCCCACCTCACAGATGCATTTGCGAAAGTGACAACAGAAGCCTCCCTACCACGAGATATGCTAGGAGCGTACATAACCACACTTCCCAAACCGGGCAAAGACCCCACCACCCCCACCAACTTCCGCCCAATAGCCCTCCTAAATTCCGATGCAAACATTTTTGCGAAAATCATCGCCAAACGCATACAAGCTGTCCTGCCATATCTGATTCAGAGAGACCAAATGGGATTCATGCCGGGACGTCAAACATCAGACGCCACTAGACGTATAATAGATATCACCCACATCACTGCCCATTCTAAATCGCCCGACGTAACCATAGATGCAGAGAAAGCGTTTGATAGGGTTCATTGGGAATATATGCACTCCACCCTGAAAAAATGTGGCTTTTCAGGCCTTATTTTATTTGCTATCTCCGCCATGTACTCCAACCCCTCTGCCCAAGTATACACCTCTAGCGTTCTCTCAAAACCCTTCCCCATATCCAACGGGACCAGGCAAGGTTGTCCGCTGTCCCCAACCATATTTTAATTTAATAACTGAACCTCTGGCAGAAACTGTACGTACCCACCCCACCATATCGGGATTCTCAGTCTCAGACTCACCACAAAATGAATCTATTTGCTGACGACATTATCCTCATGCTGACCAACCCTTCCCAATCCCTACCAGCAGCATACCAAACTCTCCAAGATTTTAGCAAGGTCTCTTACTATAGACTGAATGCAACCAAATTGTCCATACTGGATTTGGGGGTGGGGCCAGATATCAAACGTCGTCTCCAGCACTCAATCCCTATCCCGTGGACAACTGATAGTATACACTACTTGGGCATCGACATTACAGCAAAATCGTCGGCGCTACTCTCCACCAACCTAAAATGGATTCTCACTAAAACCAATTCTGAACTTAAACGTATAGATACTTTAGAGCTTGCCTGGTGCAGGAAATTAGCAGCCTACAAAATGTTTGTTTTACCTCAGATCCTGTATCTCTTCAGGAACCTCCCAATCCCATTCCCAGCCACTAGCCTTTCCCTGTTGACTAGATGCATGCACAGATTCCTCTGGGACGGTAAAAAAGCACGGTGTGCTACATCAGTACTCACTAAACACAAGCAATTGGGTGGTGCGGGAATGCCCGACTTACCCACCTATTATTGGGCAACCAACCTAGCCCAAACACGAAATTGGCTTAGGAGCCCGAACCTCCCACTGTGGGTCGACTTGGAATCTAGGGTAGCCCCTATTAAAGACCTCCACCTACTGCTCCTCAGCGACAGGGGTCAACTGGGATTTGAAATCGCTCACTCTTCCTATGCAAGCGTCCTTGCATGCGTGGCGTCGGCCTACCATACCCCAGAACAATCTCAATGTCCTACCGACTACACAACTCCCAGTGACATTAATGACTGGGTTCATTCCCGACCTCCCAATAGGGCTCCTCCACAAATGGAACTTACGAGACGTTACACAATGCTTCTGCAATGGGTCTTTGCTCCCCAGCTCTGATCTAATACGAGCATACAATCTCCCTGCATCGTCACACTATACCATTACCCGCATACGTCACTTTCTGACTGACCATCCCCTCAAAGACCTGACTGTAGACAAAAAAATCTGGGCTCAATTCACAGATTCTCCACCAGTTCCTAAAGGAGTCTCATTCTACTATGACATCTTACTAGACAATAACACATTTCTCAAGTCGCCTCCTATGTTTAAATGGGAAACCGATTTAGGATCTACCTAAGGCCTCTTGCACACTGCAGCTTAAAATTGCTCAGTACAGCGTTTTTTTTTTCTGAGCTAAAATAGAGCCCATTCATTCTTAATGTGCCTATGCACACAGCCGCGTAAATGAGCGCCGCGTTTTCTTCAGTAAGAACAAAATAGAAAAATCTGCATTTTTGGTCAGTAATTTGCACCTAATGCGCGCAAAAACGCGCACAAACGCGCAAAAACGCGCAAATTCGCTCAAATGACCCAAAATGTCAATTGAATATCCAGAACGCTAGAATAAATTTGCGCGCAATTACGCTCATTTGCGCGAATTCACGCGAGCGCGTAAGTGCGAAAATGCGCTAAAATTCGCGCATTACAATTACGCCAGAAAACGTAGATGCTCTAACAGGAGTATCGTGTGTAAGGTGCCTATACCATTCCCCAGTGGCAAAAAGTGCTACAAACTATTCATAAACACAAACACTGCGCTACCCACTGGGAAATGGCAATGAAGATCACAAACCGGTGGTATTGTACGCCCTATCGACTGGCGGGTTTCTCCACTAAATATTCTCCCCAATGCTGGCGCTAATGTGGTCACACAGGCACCCTCATGCATATTTTGTGGGATTGTCCCTCACTAACAAGTCTATGGAATAACGTTTTTCGATATATAGCATCACACACTGGATGCATCATCACATCAATTTCAGCACTAGCCATTTTACATCTGGACATTTAGAATTGTCCCTACCGTTTCCACTCATGGATCTCCCATGTATTTCTGGCTGTCCGCTTATTAATCTTGAGAAAATGGCAAACCACTACACCCCCAACCATGCAGGAAGTTATAACACTGATAAAAGCGAACCAACAATTTGAAAGATCTCTAGCCATTAACTCTCTCTCACTGAAGAAATTCGACTCACACTGGGATTTTTGGACGACCGAGAAGCCATTTTCCCTATCACTGATATGTTATACTTGACTCCCCTTGTGTGGGCCGGAGGCCCATTAGGGCGGTCCACACATTAGCATTGAGTTCTAGATAATTTTTACTATTTTCTGCACATAGCAGCACATTCACACTTATAATGCAGACAAACCTAATTTCTTGCCGATCTACCCACGTACATTTACTGAGGGGCAGTGGCTCCTTTGCGTAGAATCACATACAGGTACGTCATAGTGCACGTCCAGGTCTGTGGCGTGCACTGGCGGAGACCTGCTCCCGCTGTGATTGGACAAACTGGAAGCCAATCAGCGGGTCTGGACCCGATGTCTGTCAGGGACCCGCCAATCTTTCCCGACAGAGGTAGAATGCGCGGTCTGCCTATGTAAACAAGGCAGATCACCGTTTTGTTAGTAGGGAAGACACAGATCCTGTGTTTCTGCTAAACAAGAACACGGATCTCTATCTTCCCACAGTTAAAGCACATCCCCAACAGTTAGCAAGCACCCCCTAGGGACAAATTTAACCCTCTGATCTCCCCAGATGTTAACCCTTCCCTGTCAGTGTCATTAGTACAGTGACAGTTCATATTTGTTAGCACTGATCACTGTATTGGTGTCACTGATCCCCAAAAAGGTATCAAAAGTGTCACTTAGTGTCCGCTGATCACCGCCATTACTAGTAAAAAAAAAATAAAAAATTATTGGGAACTTTTTTTTACCAAAAACATGTAGCAGAATACACATTGGCCTAAA